>NC_143582.1:105514602-105814602 GCF_048544385.1 Mastigoproctus giganteus | reverse complement strand
TTCTTTCGTCTTCTCAACCTCCAACCCAAGCACGGTACTAAGTACTATAGTTTCTAACACCTTTCGTGTTTGGGGTTTACATAAAAAAAAAAAAAAAAAACAAACCTACGTCACACACATCTTGCCCATTTGTAGTGATACTGTTCTTCGCAGAGATACGAGGCGGAGTTGAACTAATGTTCTAAGAACTGCCCCTTTACAAAAACACATGTCCACATGTCTATTCGTGAAGTGTTACTTATTTGAGGTAGTGCAACACGTTCACTACCTCAAATAAGTAACACTCAAATACGTGGCAACTCGTTGTGAAGGATGAGCACAGTATGAGATACTGATGAAATGATGCTGTTTACAATACTATCATAGTTTTTTCGATTAAGAGTTGTCTATGGTGTATTCACACCAATATTATATAGATAATTTATACTTTTAAAAATATTATGCCTAGTTGCATTTAGTCATACTTAAATAGTAAGAAACAATTATTATAATCAGTGTTTCAACATATATTATTGCTTTTTAGTCATACTTAAATAGTAAGAAACAATTATTATAATCAGTGTTTCAACATATATTATTGCTTTTTACCTTGTCGTTGTTTATTCAAGTGCAGTGGTAGTGATTATGTAAAAATCCTGATTATTCTTCATTTCTGACACATTGCAAATCTGTTACTGCTGTTGCTTTGAAACTTCATTTAGTTATAATAAAATAAATAATAAAATAAAGGAAATAGACAACCTATGCATTTCACTCCACCTATAAGTGGTTATCCAGCTCATGTTTGAATTTTCCCAAATTGTCAGCCTCAACAACTACGCAAATAGGTAACTTATTCCAGTAATTTATAATGCACTAGCTAAATTAAAACTTTCTTCAATCCAGTCTAAATATTTTCCCCGTTATTTGAATTTATGGCCCTTAGTTCTAGAATCACTTCTAACCATGAAAATTTCATCCTCATTCATTTTACTGTTGCCTCACAGCACCTTAAATACCTCAATCAAGTCTCCTCTAAGGTGCCTGGTTTCCATGCTGTGCAACCAACATATTCAAATTCTTTCCTCATATGGATGCCCTTTGCTGATTTCACTAGGGAAGTTACCTGTCTTTGGACCCTTTCAAGAAGCTCAATGCCATTTTTTTGGTAAAGACCAAAAGGCACTTATGCAAACACAGCTTTAGGTCTCCATACCTGAACACAGTATTCCATCCAAGTGTGGCCCTATATAATGTTCAATAAATCATCGATAGGGCACCGTGGGCCTTCCTTGCAACCTGTCTACAATTCTCAGAGAACTTAATGTCTGACTGAATTGTAAGTCCCAATTCCCTGTTTTTCCACTACTAACTTTAGTTCACCTCCACCAGATGTATAAGTGATTCTGGGATTACTGTTCCCCAGATGTAAGACCTTGCCCTTTGCTGGATTAAAGCAAAGCTGCCACTTTTCTGACCATACCTGAAGTATATCTAAGTCACTCTGAAGAAACTCTGCTTGGCAGTGATCCTTAACTACTTTACCAATCTTTACATCATCGGCAAATTTAGACATCACGCCCTCTATCCCTTCACCAATGTCATTTAAGAAAATCAAAAACAACAGTGGTCCCGATACTGATCCCTGGGAACCCACTTCTTACATCAAGTCAATCTGAGGAATAACTATTTATCACAATCCTCGGCCTCCTGCCCTGCAACCATCCTGCTATCCAACTAAGGATTTTCTCTGTGATTCCAACCTGTTTGAGCTTAAAAATAACCACTCACGTGGGACTGATCAATGTTTAACAAATATGGTTAGCTATTTTTCAGCAAAGCATTTGACTCAGTCCCATGGGCAGTTATTTATAAGCTCGAGCAGGTTGGAATCACAGAGGAAATCCTTCGTTGGATAGCAGGATGGTTTCAGGGCAGGAGGCTAGATTTGTTAAATATCATTTTAAGTTTACAAAACCATGCTGCATATCCTTCAGAATTTAATTTCTATCCAAATGATCCTGAATTCCACCCTTGATCACTGCCTCCATACTTTTCCCTACTACTGAAGTTAGACTGACCGGTCGGTAATTTCCCACTACATTCTTAGAACTGCTCTTATGTATTGGAGATACATTGGCACTTTTCCAATCCAGTGGAATCTCTTGTGAGTCCAGTGATGCTCTCATAATTAGCCTCAATGCACTCACTTGCTGCCTTCCTTAAAATTGTAGGGTATGTATAATCAATCCGAGGAGCCTTACTTGCCTGTAGACTCGAACATTTTTTCAATAAACAATCAAGTGAAATTTCAATGTCATCAACTACATATTTTCAACTTCACTCCCATGATTTTTTATTGACAAAAGGTTTTTTATTCTGCAAATATCGATGCAAAGTAACTGATCAGTTTATCTGCAAAATCAGCAGGGATATCTAATACAATCCCACATCCATTACATAAGGGTCCTATCTGGTTTGTTCTTCTCTTCTTTGCATTTATACATGTGAAGAATTTCTTATCCCCACTCTTTGCCAGCCTAACCTGTTCTGTGGCACTATTACAGATCACTTTGTAGCTGTTATAGGCTTCAGTACTTTTTATTGCTCTTTAACTTTTTCATGCCATTTTTTTCTGCTTAATTAATTTGGCAACTTCATTATTCATCCAACTTGGAATCCTCCTCGTGGAGTATTCTTTTTAATGATATATAAGCATTCAAGGCTTCTGTAATTAATGTTTTAAAGGTATACTAGAATGCAATTGTATTTTCTCTCTCTCTCTCTCTCTCTCTCTCTCTCTCTCTCTCTCTCTCTCTCTGTGCGATATCTACCCAGTTAATAGAGGCCATTCTTGAGGGCAAGCACCCATTTTTTTCAGTGACTCGAATTCTTCTAGCAATGCACCAAATTTTAACTTTAGATCAATACACTATGTACAATGGTGAGAAAGAAAAGAATCACCAGGTAAGATATGATCAACCACTAGGCCGACCTTGGAATACATGCCACAGGTTCTGAAAAAGGATGAAATCATGATTCACCTGGAAATCACCATCGGCTATTTCTATACAAGTCATGGTGCCCTCTGACAAAGTGTTCAAGGTGTATCATGTCACAACCATTGCTAAATTTACTAAATATCACAGAAACTAAATTTTACAAAATTATATTTCTCTCTATACATTAAAAAAGTTTTCCTCCTACTGATATTTATTCGAGCCAATGGGAGAATAGGTTGGAGCAATTACATCACTACAAATGCACAGGTAAATAATTAAATTGTTGTCTTCCAATTGAAAGACAATTGCCTCCATAACATTCAACAACCTCGTGGACGTGCTTCACTGTTTAATACATGATCATGCCCGGCATCATCTGAAGTTCCATTGTAATGCCAGCTGATCAAGGGACCTGATATAGTTTGTATATTTATAAATAGTTTAGTATTTTGTAAATATTTTAAATATTTGTATAGTTTGTAAATATTTTAGTCCTGTTCTTTTGGATGCAATAATATTCCTTATGCATTATGGAACCTAAAGCAAAATGCTGTTGTTTGTAGGCTTTACGCAAGGGCGGCAAAGGCCACAATGTGCCTAACTATGGTGATGTTAAATACATAGTTATATCTGCATAGATGTTAATCAAATTTATACTGCCTTGTATAGTTTTATCTGTTTGAGGAAACCAAAAATTTCAGTTACATGTTAAGGTCAATTTGCTAATCACTGAGTAGGGAACGCAGGCATATCCCTGTTGATGGGTTTTTAGATAGGTAGGCTCTGTAAAGATTTTCCCATTTGGGCAAGAAAAGTCCATTCCAAGTAGGGTTGTCCAGTTTCCCTTTGACTATTGCTGCATAGTTTAACAGAAGCATTTGTCTGCGTTTCAGATGCTTCAGATGCTTTAGCATATAAGCTCTGAACTGGCGATGTACGTAATGCTCCTAATGCAAAAGGAAGAGAACTGTGGTGTACAGGATCAAGACAACGTAAGGCACTTGGTCTAGCAGAGCTGTAGACCACCGAGCTGTAGTCTAAGCATGACCATATTAATGCATGATACAAATGCAGCAGCGTGTAACGGTCAGCTCCCCGTGTTGTGCCAGATAGTACTCCTAAGATGTTTAGCTTCTTAAGGCAAGTAAACCGGAGCTGTTTTAAATGTTCGAGGAAGGTAAGTTTTTGGTCTAGAACCACACCAAGAAAGTAGACACTGCAAACCACTGGGATCATTTGATTTTTTAGGTGACGTTCTGGGTCTGGATGTAGGTTACGCTTCCTACAGAAGTGTATCCCAACAGTCTTTTGGGGCGAGAGGCAAAAGCCATTGTTTTGTGACCATTTTACAACTTTTTTGATGGCACCTTGCAGCTGTCTTTCTACCATTCGCACATTAGGCAAATAGCAGGAGATACTGACGTCATCGGCATACAGGATAATGGACACTGTTTGTAGTAGACAGTGTTATGGAGTTCATCATTACGTTAAACAGGGTGGTACTCAACCTTGCGGAATGCATTCTTCCTGGATAAAATTTAAAGATAACTGGTTGTTAACTCTAACTTGGAATGAACCATGGTGTAGGAAGTTCCTGATAAACACTAGTCCTAGATCGTATAGGTTTAACATTATGCCGTACCGCCGAGCTGTGTCAAACGCTTTTTCTATGTAAAAAAGAACCATGACATGGTGTTCTTTTCGTACAAAAGCATCACGGATGTTTATTTCTGCACTGATCAGTAAATCAAGAGTGGATCAGCCTTGACGGAAACTGCATTGTACCAGGTTAAGAAGCTTGTTTTGCACTAGAAACCAGGTTAGGCGGGCATTGATCATTTTATCCAGGACCTTGCTCATACAGCTGATGAGTGCAATGGGTCGGTAATGTTGTGGATTTGTAGGGTCTTTTCCTGGTTTCAGAAATGCCAAAACATAAGCGTGGTGCCATTTGTCCGGGAAGGTATTCTGTTATAAAAAAGTAACAATGTCTTAAGGGCTGATTCAGTAAGTTGTGCTATCATGATGTAATGTATTCCATCTGGTCCTGCTGCACTGAGTTTGGTGATGGCTAAAGCATAGTGCAATTCTGTCATTGTGAAGGGGAGATTGTATGCGGCACTAGATGCTGATTCAAAATTGATGAAATATTTCTCAGCCTGTGCCATGCGTACCTGAAAATCAGGTATGTAAGATGTTGTGGCAGAGATTTTCATGCATGATTCATCCAATGAATTTGCAATCTCCACTAGTGTTGTTGTTGTTGTTGTTATTTGGTTTTTAGGAGCATTAGCAACTAAGGCTATATTGCTCCGGGAATATGCGGTGGTCATTTGTTGACCTTTCCGCATCCTCCATATTTGGTGGTGACGGGCTCGAACCCCAGTCTAATCAAGAAGTGTGTGCTATGCACTGCTGCTCCTTCCCACCTGGCTATGGAGGCGCCCCACTAGTATTGTAACATCACCAGTTTACAGTTAGTGTGGGAAGGTTGATGTGTGGATGTTTAGAGTACATACGTCGTATTTTCGTCCGTATCGTTTGCCCGTTTGTAGTTCTTGTAATTGTGGAGGCGAAAAGTCAGCATGTTTCCCTTTTGCTACTAACAGATCTGTAATTACCTGTGTCTCCCTTTGATCCTCCTTTGTGGATTGGGGTCACATTTGCACATCTCCAGTACATGGGTACCTCCCCTGAGTTCAGCGAAGCTCTCATAATCATGACTAAGTGTTTGCTCACTTCCTTTGCCATTTCTTTAATATAACTGGATAGATCCCATCCACCCCAAATGCCTTTCTTGTGTTTATCTTCAACAATTTCTCCTCCACTTTACTCTCAGTTATTACAAGATTATCTAGCTTACTGCCAGAGCTGAATACACCTCTGGCATTCCTCTCCCTGAATAACTTCTCATGTGAGAATGTCGATGCAAAATATTCAGTTAGTTTGTTAGCTACCTGAGCAGGATCATCAACAGTTGAAACATCAATAACAATTGGACCAATCTGATTCATCTAGAGTTCTTTCTTCTAGAGTTTAAATAAGTAAACTCTTTGCTGTTTTTCTTTGCATTCTTTGACAAAGATTTCTGGTAATCTGCCTTCGCCTGCCTAACCTCCTTTGTAACTTGGTTACAGACCAGCTTATATCTATAGGCTTCTGTGTCACATGTTAATTTATATGAATGCCATGCATTTTTCTTCTCTGTCACATGTCTAATTAGTTCATCTGACATCCATTTAGGCCTAAATCTTGAACAATATTTCTTAGTTGGTATGTAAAGCCTAGTAGCTTCCAAGATAAGTTCTTTGAATGCTTCCCATTTTGAATTTGCTGTTGGTAACATCATCAATTGGTTCCACCATATGGAATTTAAATACTGTGTCAGACCACCGTAGTCACCTTTACTTAAGCAAAAACCCTTCCATTTCCTCCTGATGGTAATTATCTCTTTGAGTAAATCCCACTTCAGCACACTGTGATCACTGCCACCTAGTGGTTCCTTTATCTGCAGATTCTTGATGCATGAAGAATCATTACTATCAGATCAAGAGTATTGCTCCCTCTAGTTGCCTCCGGAACATGCTGTTCGGGAGGCAGAAAACAATCATCCAATAAATGTAGAAAACAATCACCCAATAAATCAACAAAAGCTTTGCTAGTGTGTGAGTGACCAACCCACAAATTCCAGTCAATATCAAGGAAATTAAAATCGAACATTATTAGACACTACAATTTACTGGCCCACTCTATTTCTCTGCACAATTGCTCATTATACTCATCAGATTCATTAGGCCTATAACACACACCTACTCTCATTTTTCCTATCCCAGTGCTTCCCTATCCCAGTGTCGCACCAAACAGACTCAACATTGCATTGTCCAGCAACATCAACTGGATGCACTTCCTTAGATTTTGTGTGTTTCTTAACTAACAGCATAACCCCTCCTCCCTTCCTATCCTGATTATCCTTTGTGTACAAATTGTACTCGCCAAATTCCAGTTCTGCTCTCCTTATGTCTGTGTGACACCATGTCTCTGATATCCAAACAGTATCTGCCTTTGATGTCTTGACAAGCACTTCAAGCTCATCGAATTTATTAACTATTCTCCTAGCATTGGGAGAATTCCCATGTATATGCAAGTAAACATGCACCTGTTTCTACTCTTAGTTACCCTAACACATCCCATGTATTTACTTCTTCTACTATAACTCCCAGCAGTCCTGGAAATTCCCACTGTCTTACTTTCCAGGCTGATGCTCAATTGCATTTCAATAGAAGTAGTGCAAGAATCACTTTTACTTCTGCCAGCAACCTGTTAATCTATTAGTCCGTGTATCTCCCCAAACTAGCAGTTTTCCGACCCACCTGACTCTGCCTCGATAGCATCAGCAAATATTCTTGCACCCTTTCTATTTAAGTGTATCCCATCTCTGTAGGAGCAGTCTCTCCTGTTAACAAGCAAAGACCAGGCTGAGAAAAATTCTCCCCCTTGAGCCTTGCACAATCTTTCCAGGGCCGAATTGATCGACAAGGCTCTGGGCAGAATTGCAGACACTTTCAAATTCAAACCTAACTCACTGGTTTTTTTCAGCATTGTCTTGTACAATGTTAAGTAATTCTGCCGGTTTCCTACTCTTAATATCATTAGTGCCAACATGTACAACAATATCACCCTTTGTGCCCTTAAATGATGATATCTGCCATACAACATCATGAACCTTTTCCCCTGGCAGACATCCCTGATCCTGTTTCCTCTATCCTTTTTGCACAATATGTTCCCCGTTTCCCTGACAACAGAGTCTCCTACAACAACTAGTTCCTTTGGGATCAGTGCATTCTGCCTTTGGGTTGCCACTGTGTTACGTGAAGTTCAAGTGCAAGCTCAGGCATTATTTTTTTTGATGCGAGCAGCTGCGAGCTTGATGGGCCCTCAATTTAAATCCTTCAAGGGTATCCACCCTGTCCTTCAAGCTCTCACATAGGCCCAAAATAATGCTGAGTTGGCGCCTGATTACCTGGCACTCCTTATATCGTGCACACAAAATGACATTCCCCTTGGCAATATGTCCCGTTCCTGATTGCTCCACAAACATCAAACAAGCAGTGCATTTCAATATGATAAAAATCAGTGATTAAACCCATCAAAATACTTATTTTTTACAATTTAAGGCGTATTATTCGTCTATCATTGTGGGAGTTGGTGGCTTGGATGGATTTGGGGCAGAACTGGGCTGACATTTGCGGCGGGTGGATGGGTGGGTTTTTTTTTTTGGCTGAGGTTAAAAGAAATATCAATATTAGCATTAGTAGAGGCATATGATGCAAGAAAGCAAGCTTATTCAGCATCAGCCAAAAAAAAAGACACAACCACTACTGACATTTCACCCCTCCGTTAGTTCGAAATACCTGTCCAGCTGAGCCTTAAATTTGTTTAGGCTATCAACTTCAACAACAAGTGATGGAAGTCTATTCCACAAACCAACTGCCTGCTGGCTAAAGGCAAATTTCCGCACATCTATCCGACATCCGTCCTTCCTCAATTTGAATTTATGCCCTCTCAGCTGATTATTCTGAGCAAGAGGAAGAATCCCATCAGCATTGAGCATGCTCAAGCCATTCAAAGCCTTATACACCTCTATCAGATCACCTCGCCAATGAATAGTCTCCAGACTCTGTAATTTCCAAAACTTAAGCCTTTCTTCGTAAGAGCAACCGTTTGTTCCATTCACTAATCTTGTTGCCCTTCTCTGTACTCGTTCCAGCAGCTCTACATCCTTCTTGAAATGAGGCCTCCAGACCTGTGTACAGTACTCAAGGTGTGGCCTGACAAATGCCTTATACAAGGGAATAATCACATCCCTGTCCCTGCTAGAAAAATTCCTGTATATCATTGACAAGACACCATGAGCTACTCTTGCAGCTGGTCTGCACTGCTCAGAGAACTTCATATCTGCCTGCACAATTACCCCCAGGTCCTTTTCATTCTCTACCACTGTCAGCGTAGTACCACAGAGTTGATACGTTGATCTGGGGTTACTGTTTCCCATATGTAGTACTTTACATTTGTCAATGTTAAACTTCATTTGCCACCTCTCAGCCCATCTGCTCAACCTTTCCAGATCCTGTTGCAGCAGCATAGCATCAGTAGTGTCCTTAACATCCCTGCCAACCTTTGTATCATCTGCAAACTTGGACATTAAGTTTGATATACCATCATCAATATCATTTATAAATACAGAAAACAACAATGGACCCAACACTGAACCCTGAGCAACTCCACTAATAACATTAGTCCTCGTTGAGCAGTGTCCATTGATTACCACTGTCTTCTGCCACTCAACCATCCCTTTATCCATAGCAGCAATTTGCCTCCAATGACACACTGCTCCAATTTGTGCAGCAGTCTTCCATGCGTAACAGTATCAAAAGCCTTTCTAAGATCCAAATATATAATATCAAAGTTATTCCATGCATCCAGTTCTTTTGTGACTACATCATAGTATCCAATCAAATTGGTCAGACAAGACCTGCCCTTAACAAAACCATGCTGTGTCTGAGCTATAACTGAATTCTTGTCTAGATGATCCTGCAGTGCTTCTTTAACCAGTGCCTCCATTAATTTTCCTGGAACCGAAGTTAAACTAACAGGTCTATAATTACTTGTGTCAGCCTTTGATCCTCCTTTGTGAATTGGGGTTACATTTGCACATCTCCAGTCTATGGGTACCTCCCCTGAGTCCAAAGAAGCTCTTATAATTATGGCTAGGGGTTTCCTAACTTCCTTTGCTGCCTCCTTTAATATAACTGGATAGGTCCCATCCACCCCGGGTACCTTTTTTATGTTTATCCTCAACAATTTCTCCTCCACTTTCCTCTCAGTTATGAGAAAATCATCTGGCTCACTGCCAATGTTTACTTCACCTACGACATTCCCCTTCCTGAATAACTCCTCATGTGTGAATGTAGATGCAAAATACTTGTTTAGATTGTTAGCCACCTGAGCAGGATCCTCAACTGTTGAACCATCAACATCCAGTGGACCAATCTGATTCATCCCTTTCCTTCTTGAGTTTAAATAGGTAAAGAACTCTTTTCTGTTTTTCTTTGCATCCTTTGCCAAGGATTTCTCATAATCTGCCTTTGCCTGCCTAAACTCCTTTGTGACTTGGTTACAGACCAACTTATATCTATCATAAGCTTCCATGTCACCCATTAATTTGTATGTATCCCATGCATTTTTCTTCTCTGCCATATGTCTCATTAGTTCATCTGACAACCATTTAGGCCTGAACCTTGAACAATATTTCTTGGTTGGTATGTAAAGCCTGGTAGCTTCCAAGATTAGTTCCTTGAATGCTTCCCATTTTGAATTTGCTGTTGGTAACATCATCAGTTGGTCCCACTGTATAGAATTTAAATACCGTCTCAGACCATCATAGTCGCCTTTACGAAAGCAAAAACCCTTCCCTTTACCTCTAATGGTAGTTACCTCGTGGAGTAAATCCCATTTCAGCACACTTGTGATCACTGCCACCTAGTGGTTCCTTTATCTGCAGATTCTTAATGCATGAAGAATCACTACTGATAATCAGATCAAGAGTATTACTCCCTCTAGTTGCCTCCCGAACATGCTGGTGTAGAAAACAATCATCCAATAAATCCACAAAAGCCTTGCTAGTGTGTGAGTGACCAATGCACAAATTCCAGTCAATATCTGGGAAATTAAAATACCCCATTATAAGACTCTCTGATTTACTGGCCCACTCTATTTCCCTGTACAGTTCCTTATTATACTCATCAGAGTCACTAGGCCTATAGCACACTCCTACTCTCAATTTTGATCTCCCAATGCTTATGTCACACCAAACTGACTCAACACTGCACTGTCCAGCGATGTCGACTGGCTTCACTTCCTTGGTTTTTATGTGTTTCTTAACTAATAGCATAACCCCTCCCCCCTTCCTATCCTGTCTATCCTTTCTTTAGACGTTGTACTCCCCAAATTGCAGTTCTGCATTCCTTATATCTGTGTGACACGTCTCTGATATCCCAACAATATCTGCCTTTAATGTTTTGAGCAATACCTCAAATTCATCAAATTTATTTACTAAACTCCTAGCATTGGTGTACACACAAGTATACATGCACCTGTTTCTATTCTTAGCTACCCTAACACAACCCATGTGTTTACTTGTACTGCAATAACTTCCAGCAGTCTCTGAAATATCCTGCATCTTGTTTTTCAGGCTTCTGCTCATTCCAATAGAAGCAGTGCAAGAATCTCTTTCACCTCTGCCAGTGGCTACTGTTAATCTATTAGTCTTTGTCTCCCCCCAAGCTAGCAGCTTTCCGACCCACCTAACACTGCCTCGATAGCATCAGCAAATATTCTTGCACCCTTTCTATTTAAGTGTATCCCATCCCTGTAGAAGCAGTCTCTCCTGTTAACAAGTACAGTCCAGGCTGAAAAAAAATTCTATTAAACAGACTATCTAAATTACAGAATTTAGCCAATATTCCTTATTACAAAAGCGTGGAGGGAATCAATACCAAAAATTAATTAAAAGTACTATTTTATATAACTAGTGCCCACCAGTTTAATATTCATTTTATCAAGCTTTGGTCTAATATTAAAAATCCCAACCAAATACATTTCAGTGAAAAAAAAAAAAGAAAACTTAAAAAATTTGTAAAAATTTTATTAATTAAATTAATAAAATTTGATTTCCTTCTGGATAACAATCTGATTTCCTTTTGAAATGAAAGGTGATTATCATAATAAAACAATAATAATAAAATTTCTTACGACTTAGTTTTCTTGAAATAATTTTATTACCTGGAATATTATCCATATAAAACCAGATGTGGTGTTATATCAATGGATATACAGGTAACCCCCCGCTTAATGCTGATAATTCGTTCCAGAAAAACAGAGCACTAAGTGAATCCACGCTAAGCGAGCATCGCATTCCCATACGGTAACATATGTATTTGTGAGTTGCGGTCAGTGCCATAGGATATTTCCTAATCAATAATAAATGGTAGTGAAAAGATGCACAAATGTTGGTCAAAATATTTATTATTCAAATACTCTCTCTCTCTCTCTCTCTCTCAGGGTAACTTGGGATTTTTTTTTTTTTTTGGCTGGTGCAGCATAAGCCCAGGCTTCCTTGCACCCTATAGCTGCTAATAATAATAATAATATTCTGCATTACGTACGTATATAATTATGTGGTAACTACTTACGTATCGAAATTAAACTTAAAATTCCAATTAAAATCATGAATTTAATTGACCCAAATTGATTTTAATTGATGAATTTAATCATGAAAAATGTGTTGATTTTGGGTTGTACTTTGGCTCTCTTCCTGGTAAACTAACAGGAGTTTTAATTTTAAATCCCCCACAGCGTTACCACCCAACAATAAAGTCAACTGATCCTTCGCCGCTTGGAAACCTGGCATATTTTTGGATTCTTTCAATATGAACCTTCTTTTAGGCATTCGGTTCCAAAAAAGTCCTGCTTCATCTATGTTAAAAACTTGTAGAGAAGTATAACACATAATAACCCTCTTCAATAATTTACCAAGTTCTTTTTTGAAAGTTTCGGCTCCTTGATCTGCACTTGCGGCTTCTTCCCGGATTTTAAATCTATTCAACCAGCCCTTACTAGTTTTAAATGGTTCCACATTTTTTTTTTTTTAGATGAGTTTTCTTCAGATCATCATATAGGCTAATCTCTCTCTCTCTCTTTTTTTTTTTTTTTATAATATTTAATTCAACTGAATTCTGCATTGTATATTATCTTCAATAAAATTAGTTAAAGTCTCTCCATTTCAATCCTAATAGCCGCCTAGCCCTAGTTGCTTGCAGTGGAATAGCTGTCTTTCCAGCTGCTAAAATTAATTCTTTATATTTTATAATTGTTCTGACAATTAAACTTGCCAGTCCTAAATTATGGCACACATGCGCTTGTCGTTGACCAGTATCGATTTGCTTCAAAACGTCTAATTTAATTTTCAAATTCAGTCTTTTTCTAACATTTAGAGTCTTCGTACTGCATCCAGATGTTGTTGCTTTTTCATTCTTATCCGCCATTATTAATTCTTTGAAAATGTAACTGCGTTGGTTGCATTAATTATGATACAATGTTCGAGTAAACTGTCCGTTAAGCATGATGTCTAATACTGTACTGAGTGATAACTAGACTTAGTATAAATGCATATAATGCAAATATTATAAGTAATATACCTGATAATTTTTTAAAATATTGATCTCGGAACTACGTAACTACTGCAATTAAATTAGCATGCAAGAAAATTTCACTGAGCATGGGAAATTTCTCAAGTCGGCATGGGAAACATTTTAATGCTGTTTTGCTATTCATGTTCAAGCTATCGACTCCATCAAGAGAAATGATTTTGTTAAATATGCCAAAAATGTAATCTGTAAAAGAGTGTTATAGTGATTTGTGACAGCATTATAGTCAGATATGGGTTATAATATAAGAACAGCATTATAGCGAACCGTGTTATAACAAGGGCCTGCTGTATAATAATGTGGGTATGGATGAGGCAATTCGGTTAAAGCCTTCCGGAGGCCTGTTTTCTGAGACAGACCATGATGGAAGTAACAGTCTGTGCTGTACAGAAACACATAAGATCATCAAATGGAATGTTCGGAGTTTGAATCATGAAAAGCTGGATATCATTAAGAGTGAAATGGTTATGACCAAGATTGACATCCTTGGTGTCAGTGAAATAAATTCGATGGAAAATGGCTACTTTCAGTTAGATTATTTTATAGTTTACTACTCTGGGAATGAAAAAAATCAGGAGAAATGGTGTGGCATTTATAGTGAACAGGAGAATTGCCAGATCAGTTGAAAGTTATAGATCACTAAGTGATAGAGTAATCGCATTAATAGAAAACCACTTAAAGTCACATTTCTTCAAGTCTATGCACCAACAACAGATGCAACTGAAGATGACATCAAACAGTTTTTATGCTGAAACTCTGGATGTATTGAGTCAAACACAAAAAAAAAAATACTGTATACATTCTTGGAAACTTCATTTGTCAGCAGATTTGGTCTAGGGGATAGGACTGAGGCAGGAAACCACCTGGTGCAGTTCTGTCAAGAAAATCGATTAAGGATTACAGACACATGGTTTATCCAACCTAAGCGACATTTGTTGTTATTTGGTTTTTTAGGAGCATTAGCAACTAAGGCCATATTTCTCCGTGGATATGCGGTGGTCATTCCCTGACCTTTCCGCATCCTCTGTATTTGGTGGTCATGGGCTTGAACCCCGGTCCAATCAAGAAGCATGTGCTACGCACTGCTGCTCCTGCCCACCTGGCTACGGAATCCCCAAATGGATTGCACCGCAATCAAATTGACTACATCATGTGCAGTCGAAGATGGAAAAGCTCTGTTTTTTCAGTGAAAATGTTACCTGGTGATGAACTGCCCGTGCCATCTTTAACTTAAGGACTACGCCGCAGTCATCAGCAGTCAGTGAGAACCCGACAAGCAGAGTGTGAGTGCCTATTGTTGTGTCTTATTCCTTTTTGTTGCTGTCGCCTGTGAAGTGATAAATTTAATACATAGTATTACATATTTTTTTAAAAATAAATATTTATATAAACATGTAAGTGGTTTAAGAAATGTCCGTCTAACAAGTCAAGTGATGTACAGCCTAGTACAAGTAGAGATAATGGAAATAATATCAATAAACACCCTGGCAATGGGCAGACTGGACAAGGCAGTTTTGTAAACACAGTTTCTGTGAGATGTTGCAATGCAGACTTGGTTATGACTTCATACGAAGTTGAAAAACTAATAGCAAAGACAGGACACCCTCATACTTTTGGTGAAAAGTTAATACTTCCTGCACTAAACGTAATTACAACTCACCTGTATAAAAAGAAAGAAAATCAGCTGCATTTACTATCCTTATCAAATAATATAGTGAAGCATAGAATTATAGAATTGCACAACTACCAAGAAGAAAAACTTCTGGAATTGATGGAATACAAACAGAAATGTTAGCATTAGCATTAGTAGACGCATTTGATGCAAGAAAGCAAGCTTATGCAGCATCAGCCAAAAAAAAAAAAAAAAACCAACTTCCACTTCACCCCTCTGTTCGTTCAAAATACCTGTCCAGCTGAGCCTTAAACTTATTTAGGCTATCAACCTCCACCACAAGGGATGGAAGTCTGTTCCACCAACCAACCACCCGCTGGCTAAAGGCAAACCTCCACACGTCTATCCTACATCTGTCTTTCCTCAATTTGAATTTATGCCCTCTCAGGTGATTTTTCTGAGCTAGAGGAAGAATCCCATCAGCATTGAGCATGCTTAAAGCATTCAAGGCTTTATACACCTCTATCAGATCACCTCGCTGGTGCCTAGTCTCCAGACACTGTAATTTGCAAAACTTAAGCCTTTCTTCGTAAGAGCACCCCTTTGTTCCATTCACTAATCTTGTTGCCCTTCTCTGTACTCGTTCCAGCAGCTCTACATCCTTCTTGAAATGAGGCCTCCAGACCTGTATACAGTACTCTAGGTCAGTGTTTCTCAAACTTTTTACTCTCGTGGCACATTTTCCAAAGAAGAAAAATTTCGCGGCACACCTACGTAGTCATAGAAGAAGAAATTTCTAAATTTCGCGGCACACTTGGAAAATTTTGCGGCACACTAATGTGACGCGGCACACCCTTTGAGAAACACTGCTCTAGGTGTCGCCTGACCATTGCCTTATACAATGGAATAATCACCTCCTTATCCCTGCTGGAAAAATTCCTGTATATCATTGACAATACTCCATGAGCTACTCTTGCAGCCCGTCTGCACTGCTCAGAGAACTTCATATCTGCCTGCACAACCACCCCCAAGTCCCTTTCATTCTCTACCACTGTCAGTGTAGTACCACAGAGTTGATACGTTGCTCTGGGGTTGCTGTTTCCCATGTGTAGTACTTTACATTTGTCAATGTTAAACTTCATTTGCCACCTCTCAGCCCATCTGCTCAACCTTTCCAGATCCTGTTGCAGTAGCATAGTGTCAGTAGTGTCCTTGACAACCCAGTCAACCTTTGTATCGTCTGCAAACTTGGACATTAAGCTTGATATACCATCATCAATATCATTTATAAATACAGAAAACAATAATGGACCCAACACTGAGCCCTGAGGGACTCCACTAATAACATTAGTCCACGATGAGCAGTGTCTATTGATTACCACTCTCTGTCTTCTCAACCCTCAACCCTCAACCACCCCTTTATCCATAGCAGCAATTTGCCTCCAATGTCACACTGCTCCAATTTGTGTAGCAGTCTTCCATGTGCAACAGTATCAAAAGCCTTTCTAAGATCCAAGTATATAATATCAAAGTTATTCCCTGCATCCAGTTCTTTTGTGACTGCATCATAGTATCCAATCAAGTTGGTCAGGCAAGACTTCCCCTTAACAAAACCATGCTGTGTCTGAGCTATAACTGAAGTCTTGTCTAAATGATCCTGCAGTGCTTCTTTAACCAGTGCCTCCAGTAATTTTCCTGGAACAGAAGTTAAGCTCACAGGTCTATAATTACTTGTGTCAGCCTTTGATCCTCCTTTGTGAATTGGGGTCACATTTGCACATTTCCAGTCTATGGGTACCTCCCCTGAGTCCAAGGAAGCTCTCATAATTATGGCTAAGGGTTTGCTTACTTCCTTTGCTGCTTCCTTTAATATAACTGGATAGATCCCATCCAACCCGGGTGCCTTTCTTGTGTTTATCTTCAACAGTTTCTCCTCCACTTTACTCCCAGTTATTTCAAGATTCTGTAGCTTACTGCTAGAGTTGAATACACCTCTGGCATTCCCCTTGCTGAATAACTCCTCACGTGTGAATGTCGATGCAAAATATTCATTTAGTTTGTTAGCTACCTGAGCAGGATCATCAACAGTTGACCCATCAATATCAAGTGGACCAATCTGATTCATCCCCTTCCTTCTAGAGTTTACATAAGTAAAGAACTCTTTGCTGCTTTTCTTTGCATCCCTTGCCAAGGATTTCTCGTAATCTGCCTTCGCCTGCCTAACCTCCTTTGTAACTTGGTTGCATATCAACTTGTATCTATCATAGGCTTCTGTGTCATGTGTTAATTTGTAAGTATCCCATGCATTTTTCTTCTCTGCCATATGCCTCATTAGTTCATCTGACATCCATTTTGGCCTAAACCTTGAACAATATTTCTTAGTTGTTATGTAAAGCCTAGTAGCTTCCAAGATAAGTTCTTTGAATGCTTCCCATTTTGAATTTGCTGTTGGTAACATCATAAGTTGGTCCCACTGTATAGAATTTAAATACTGTCTCAGTCCATCGTAGTCGCCTTTACGGAAGCAATAACCCTTCCCTTTACCCCTGATGGTAGTTACCTCTTTGAGTAAATCCCACTTCAGCACACTGTGATCACTGCCACCTAGTGGTTCATTTATCTGCAAATTTTTAATGCATGAAGAATCACTGCTAATAATCAAATCAAGAGTATTACTCCCTCTAGTTGCCTCCCGAACATGCTGATGTAGAAAACAATCATCCAATAAATCCACAAAAGCCCTGCTAGTGCGTGAGTAACCAGCCCCCAAATTCCAGTCAATATCTGGGAAATTAAAATCTCCCATTATAAGACTCTCTGATTTACTGGCCCACTCTATTTCCCTGTACAGTTCCTTATTATACTCATCAGAGTCACTAGGCCTATAGCACACTCCTACTCTCAATTTTGATCTCCCAATGCTTATGTCACACCAAACTGACTCAACACTGCACTGTCCAGCGATGTCGACTGGCTTCACTTCCTTGGTTTTTATGTGTTTCTTAACTAATAGCATAACCCCTCCCCCCTTCCTATCCTGTCTATCCTTTCTGTAGACGTTGTACTCCCCAAATTGCAGTTCTGCATCCCTTATATCTGTGTGACACCACGTCTCTGATATCCCAACACTTTTGTTAACACTTTTGCTAATCACAGTTATCACAGTTTTGTGCCAGGCGATGTGGAAAAGTAATATAGGGCCAAAAGACTGGAAGAGATAATGTTTATTCCAATTCTGAAGAAGGGAGATGCTCGAAATTGCTCGAACTACCGTACAATAGCCTTGATATCACATGCAAGCAAGATTCCATTGGAAATCATTCAAGCACGAATGTAAAGAATCATAGAAACAGATCTGCTTGATGTTCAAGTTGGTTTCTGCAAAGGAAGAGGCACTCGTGATCACATCGCAAACATCCGTTGAATCACGGAAAAAGCCCATGAATTTCAGAAAGATGTATACATGTGCTTCATCGACTATACCAAAGCATTTGATTGTTGAACACAAAATATTGTGGAATTATTTTATAGAATTGGGGGTACCAGCACATTTGGTTCAGCTAATAAAATCACTGTACACCAGGGGTGGCCAACCTATGGCGCCTGCGCCAAACGTGACACTTTGGAAGATTTCATCATAAAATTTTAATGGTGCATTTCATCATAAAATTTCTCAAGTATCCAAAGCCCATATTGCCGATTCTTTGGTTCTATTTCCTTTCATTTCAGGTCCTTCCGCATATGGCTTAAGACACTCACCACCTTCTTTCCACTTACACACATATAAACGTGTCAATTCCCTCAATTTAGCAAAAGAAATAAATTAAATAGTCTCCAAAAAAATGCATTTTGAATTTTGACCGTAAGTGATCTATGGCTATGAAAATATATTGAGCTCTAGTCATCCATTCTTTTGTACAGCCGTTGCCTCTGGCGCCCGACTCTATGCACAAGTGGGAAAATAAATGCAATACGTGACTTTTTCAGTGGACTGAGAATATACAAATAGATCCTTTGTCGGAAGTCTTTCAAGTTAAAAGGAAACAATGAAATGATAAATTTGAGGTATTTTCATCTACGAGAAATTTCCATCAATCGCATTTCCAAATCGCATTTTGCCAACTCAAGAAATATTCGTCAAAATTTTTCGACAGTTTACAATTGATATTCTGTGCGATACGACATACATACTTGTGATCTGTTTGTTCTTTTTCAACATTTAGGCTTCTAGAGTTTTGTACTTTTCTGTTTTTTTTTTTTTTTTTTTTTTTATTCCTTCTATCCACCACAGTGCAAAAGAAAATGAGCAAAAAAGCAGACAGAAGAAAAATTGACGTTTTTGAACTCTGGTGCCATGGAAAGCTGTTTCGCATAACATGGACAGCGAAAGTTACGAAGTTTTGGATCACATCAAGTCAGAAACATCACTGGAAGCCAAGATCACTAAGCTACGATTGAAGTATTTTGGTCACGTAATGTGATCCAATTCATTGGAAAAAAATCGATAATGCTAAAAAAGGTCAGTGGAACAAGGAGAAGAGGTCAGCAAAGAACACGGTGGCTCGACATCATCAAAAGCAACACTGGCATGAGCATGAAGGACTTGAAAGAAGCTGTTGAAGAGTGGACAGCATGGAGGCAGCTCGCCCATAAAGTCTCAGAAAGTCAGCTGCAACTGATTCCTCTAACTTCACATTTAAAAGCAGTTTATGCTTTCCATCTCGAATATAAAAGTAGAGCACGTTTGAAAAAGGTTGGGAAATACTAGATTTTATAATATATAAATGATATAGGCAAACAAAATTTGTGAGTGAAATATTGGCTCAAAGTTCATAATAAATAAATAAATAAAAATAAAATCATATTAAAAATTATATATCATACAACATTTTCTGATAGCATGTCTTTTATAATTAAAATAATAAATTATATGGAATTTTATTTATCCTCAAGAACAATTAAGCAAAAACTACAAAAATTTCTACATATTAAATATATTGTTTTATTATAACAAGACATTACATTAATGATAATAAATTTTATATAAAATTAATTACATTATACAATAAAACTATGACAACAAATTGTATATTAAAATACTGTTTTAAAATTTGGTCAAAATTTGGAAACCCCCAAAACAAACTCTGAACCTGGGCTCCCACACACCCTTCAACCATTATAATCATTAATTAATGGCTAATTTTATTACAATTTTTCGAGAATATTTTAAGGTAATAATTTTACAATTCTTACCTTAATATATTCTCATTTATGGTTTTAACATCTAAACTAGGATTGCTTATACATAAATTTAGACAAATGAATGTAATGAAGTGTAAAAATTTCAGGCATAAAACATTCCCAGAAGTTTAAAGAAGCATACTTGGTACTCCGTACAAGACGTGCCAGGAGAAGCCGTTTTTGATCTTTGTTAAGTGTCATTATCCCAGGAGTCTCTAATTTCTGTCGTATCCAATTGCACTGTTCTAAACTGTTAATAAACATATATTCCACACCTATATGTTGGCAGTATACTTTCTAAAAAAAGAGAGAACATCCAAATTGTATGCAGTGACAACCAAGCAAAAAGACAAATTAAGTTACATTAAACCATACAAAAAACAAATTAAATTACACGAGACTGACAATTATCTGAGGATGATGGGAAATAAATGATTGTTTACTTATTTATAAATAAAGTTTGGGAAAGATTTAAGGCTGAGCTGGACACGTATTTGGAACAAACAGAGGGGTGAAATGGGAGTGGTTTTTTTTGGCTGATGCTGCATAAGCTTGCTTTCTTGCATCATATGCCTCTACTAATGCTAATGCTAAGATATTTAACAGTTAGAGCCAGGCATGAGGCTTGAAAAAGACTTATATCAGTTGAATATGTGGTCCAAAAACAGAAACTAAAATTTAATGCTTCTAAATATAAAGTATGCATTTTGGGTGAAGAAACCTGCAGTCATGCATTAGCTAATGGGATAGGAGATAAAAATGGCTTGGGTTTTATAATTAAACTTACATCAAATGAGCATGCAGCGTACACAGGTGGCTAGGAAAGAAAATGGTACCCTGTCCATGACTAAAACCACTCTGCATGGTTTTCAAAGTTTGTAAAACTAACTGCAGTTTATAACCAAGTTTTTACGCTGATTTAAAAAATTGTCCCCCCCCCCCAATTACATGTTTTTTTTTTTGACAAATCACTTAAGTTGATGGCATTGGTTATATTTTTGAGTGTATTAAGTTAGGAGTAAGTGCTGAGAATCTGTAAACTTAAGCTTCACACATTCACAAAACTGCCTTCAATCATTTGTTTCTTGACTTGGAGAGGTCAATGCAGCAGTGTTTATCAGTGTGAGCTTAGTTTATTTTTGAGATTATCATGCCAAACTTGTCTCATAATAACTGCAGTGGATTACACTAATTGCACATGACTCAAACTTTATTAACATAAATAAAATACTACATCAGCAGGATCAGGGCTCACTACAGCAGCAGCATGAAGACTAGAAATGTCTCCATAGGCACATGAAGTCTGGAAATGTCTCGGGAGCATGCCAGGCAAAACCGTTCAACCCGTGCAAGAATTATGGTTTCAAAGAGGGGATGCATATGGACTCCTCGATCTTTACTGATGGAATTAGCATTAGCATTACTAGAGGCATATGATGCAAGAAAGCAAGCTTATATAGCATCAGCTAAAAAAAAAAAACTTTCACATTTCACCCATCCATTCGTTCCAAATGTTTGTCTAGTTCAGCCTTGAACTTATTTAAGTTTTTGACCTCAACTGCAACAGATGGAAGTTTGTTGCAACTATCAACCACCCAATGGCTAAAGGCAAATTTCCACACATCTATTCTACAGTTGTCTTTCCTCAATTTGAATTTAGGTCCCCTCGGGTGAGCAATCTAAGCTAGAAGAAAAATCCCAACAGCATTGAGCTTGCTCGAACAATTCAAGGCCTTATACATCTCAATTAGATCACCTCGCAGGTGCCTATTCTCCAGATGCTAAAATTTGCAGAAGTTAAGCCTTTCTTGGCAACAGCAACCCTTCGTTCCACTCAAAAATTTCCTTGCCTTTCTCTGTACTTGTTCCAACAGCTCTATGTCCTTTCTAAAATTAGGCCTCCGGACCTGTATGCAGTACTCAAGGTGTGGCCTGACAATCACCTTATACAAGGGGTCAATCACCTCCTTATCCCTGCTAGAAAAATTTCTGAATATCATTGGCAAGACACCATGTGATAATCTTGCAGCCTGTCTGCACTGTTAGTAAACTTCTTATCTGACTGTACAATTAACCCCAGGTACTTTTCATTCTCCACTACCCTGAGTGTAGTACCATGCAGTACTTTATATATGTCAATGTTCAACTTTAGTTGCCACCTCTCAGCCCATCTGCTCAACTTTTCTTTCTATTGCAGAAGTGTACTATCATTACTGCCAATTAAGAACTCCGCCAACCTTCATATTGTCTGCAAGCTTAGACATTAACCCTGATATACCTTCATCAATATCATTGATAAATACCAAAAACAACAATGGAGCCCAACACCAACCCTGGGGGAATCCACAAATAACATTAGTCCATGAAGAGCAGTGTCCATCGATTACAACTCTCTATCCTCTCCCATTCAACCATCCTTTTATCTAATGTAGCAACTCGCCCTTAATGTCATACTGCTCCAATTTGTACAGTAGTCTTCCATGATGTATATATCAAAATTATTTTTTGCATCGAGTTACTTGTGACCACATCATTGAATCAAATTTGTCAGACAAGGCTTTCCCTTAACAGACTAGTTAAGACTGCAGTCTTGTAGAGATGATTGCATTGCTTCTTTAACCAGTGACTATAATTTTCTCTGGAACAGGAGTTAAACTAACAGGTCTGTAATTCCTCATGTCACCCTTTGTCCTCCTTTGTGAATTGGTGACACATTTGCACGTCTCCAATCCATGTGGACCTCCCATAATTATGGCTAAGGGTTTGCTTACTTCCTTTGCTGCCTCTTAATATAACTGGATAGATCCCATCCAAACCCAGGTGCCTTTCTTATGTTAAAATTCAACAATTTCTCCTCCACTTTGCTCTCAGTTATTACAAAATCATTTAGCTATCTGCCAGAATTTGATAAGCTTCTGGCCTCCTCTTCCCTACAGACTTCCTATTGTGTGAATGCCAATGCAAAATACTCATTCATTTTGTCAGCTACTTCAGCAGGTTCATCAACAGTCGAACCATCGATATCAAGTGGACCAATCTGATTCATCCCCTTCCTTCTAGAGTTAATATAAGTAAAGAAGTCCTTGCTGTTTTTCTTAGCATCCTTCGCCAAAGATTTCTCATTAGCTGCTTCCCTTGCCTAATCTCCTTTGTGACTTGATTACAGACTGGATTATATCTGCAATAGGCTTCTGTGTTGCCTGATAATTTATATGCATCCCATGCATTTTTCTTCTCTGCCATGAGGTAGATGCAGAACAGACCCATCAAAAATACTGAACTCCAGCTCTTCATTGGCTGAGTTGGCAACAATAATACTAATTGGAGAGCCCATAGCTGCACCCTGAACCTGCTTATACACAGTATCTTGATATAACATGATAGAACTAGAAAGGCAAAAGTCTGTGAGTATGGAAGACATTTGTACGGAAGTCGAATTATACCTTTCTAGTACTACCATGCTATATCAAGATACTATATATAAGCAGGTTTATGGCATGGCTATGGCCACTCCAATTAGTACTACTGTTGCCAACTCAGTCATGGAAGAGGTGGATTCCAGAATTTTTGATGGGTCTGTTCCACCTCCCCACAAGCGTACGTGGAAACACTATGCTGGCCATGCATTCTCCATTGTACTGAGGGGAGGAAAGAATGATGTTCTCAACTTCAATGGTTTATATCTTTTAATTTGGATTACCTCCAAGGTGGAAACAGACGGTACCATCCCTTCCCTTGATGAGTTGGTTTCTCAGAAAGGACATTATGCAAGCAAAGGAACTAGTAGTTGTTGGTGACTCTATTGTCAGGGAAATGGGGAACATGCTTTGTAAAATGGATAGGTGGAACAGGACCAGGGTAGTAGTAGTAGTAGTGGCATGTGATGCAAGAAAGCAAGTGTATGAGCTTATGCAGCATCGGCCAAAAAAAAAAAAAAACACACCATTCCCTCCAAATGCTTGTCCAGTTCCTCCTTAAATTTATTTTACCTATCAACTTCCACAACGACAGATGGAAGTTTGTTCCAGCAATTAACCACACGCTGGCTAAAGGCAAATTTCCGCACATCTATTCTACAGCTGTCTTTTCTTAATTTGCCCCCTAAGTTTCTTAATCTGAACAAGTGGAAGGATCCCATCAGAATTCAGCGTGCTCAACCCATTCAAGGCCTTATACACCTCAATCAGATCACTGTGCAGGTGCCTAGTCTCCAGCCACTGCAATCTGCAGAACTTAAGCCTCTCCTGGTAAGAGGATCCCTTCATTCCCCTCACCAATCTTGTTGCCCTTCTCTGTACACGCTCATGCAAATCTACATCCTTCCTAAAATGAGGCCTCCAGACCTTAGCATTTTAGCATTAGTAGAAGCATTTGATGCAAGAAAGCAAGCTTATGCAGCATCAGCCAAAAATAAAAAAAAAAAACCACTTCCACTTCACCCCTCTGTTCGTTCGAAATACCTGTCCAGCTGAGCCTTAAACTTATTTAGGCTATCAACTTCCACGACAAGGGATGGAAGTCTGTTCCACCAACCAACCACCCGCTGGCTAAAGGCAAATTTCCTCACGTCTGTCCTACATCTATCTTTCCTCAATTTGAATTTATGCCCTCTCAGGTGATTATTCTGAGCGAGAGGAAGAATCCATTCATCACTGAGCATGCTCAAACTATTCAAGGCTTTATACACCTCTATCAGATCACCTCGCTGGTGCCTAGTCTCCAGACACTGTAATTTGAAAAACTTAAGCCTTTCTTCGTAAGAGCACCCCTTTGTTCCATTCACTAATCTTGTTGCCCTTCTCTGTACTCGTTCCAGCAGCTCTACATCCTTCTTGAAATGAGGCCTCCAGACCTGTATACAGTACTCTAGGTGTGGCCTGACCATTGCCTTATACAAGGGAATTATCACCTCCTTATCACTGCTAGAAAAATTCCTTTTTTTTTATCATTGACAATACACCATGAGCTACTCTTGCAGCCCTTCTGCACTGCTCAGAGAACTTCATATCTACCTGCACAACCACCCCCAGGTCCCTTTCATTCTCTACCACTGTCAGTGTAGTACCACAGAGTTGATACGTTGCTCTGGGGTTGCTGTTTCCCATATGCAGTACTTTACATTTGTCAATGTTAAACTTCATTTGCCACCTCTCAGCCCATCTGCTCAACCTTTCCAGATCCTGTTGCAGCAGCATAGTGTCAGTAGTGTCCTTGACAACCCTGCCAACCTTCGTATCGTCTTCAAACTTGGACATTAAGCTTGATATACCATCATCAATATCATTTATAAATACAGAAAACAATAAAGGACCCAATACTGAACCCTGAGGGACTCCACTAATAACATTAGTCCACGATGAGCAGTGTCCATTGATTACCACTCTGTCTTCTCCCCCTCAACCACCCCTTTATCCATAGCAGCAATTTGCCTCCAATGCCACACTGCTCCAATTTGTGCAGCAGTCTTCCATGTGCAACAATATCAAAAGCCTTTCTAAGATCCAAGTATATAATATCAAAGTTATTCCCTGCATCCAGTTCTTTTGTGACTGCATAATAGTATCCAATCAAATTGGTCAGGCAAGACTTCCCCTTAACAAAACCATGCTGTGTCTGAGCTATAACTGAAGTCTTGTCTAGATGATCCTGCAGTGCTTCTTTAACCAGTGCCTCCATTAATTTTCCGGGAACAGAAGTTAAACTCACAGGTCTATAATTACTTGTGTCAGCCTTTGATCCCCCTTTGTGAATTGGGGTCACATTTGCACATCTCCAGTCCATGGGTACCTCCCCTGAGTCCAAGGAAGCTCTCATAATTATGGCTAAGGGTTTGCTTACTTCCATTGCTGCTTCCTTTAATATAACTGGATAGATTCCATCCACCCCAGGTGCCTTTCTTGTGTTTATCTTCAACAATTTCTCCTCCACTTTACTCTCAGTTATTACAAGATTCTCTAGCTTGTGGGTAAATGTGAGTAAATGTGAGTGAACAATTGTGTGCTCAATTGGCTAATTGTGTGTCCTTTTATTCACAACTGGATGAATCTACAGACGTCAGTGATACAGCTCAATTTTTTGCTGGTTTTTATTCATATGGTTTTCAATAATTCTGCCACTAGAGAAGAACTACAGGATATGGTTTCGTTAAAAGAAAGAACTAGAGGTCTTGATATATTTAACACATTCAAAAATTATTGAAAAATTAAATTACCACTATTTAAGCTTGTGTCAATAACAACAGATGGAGCTAAAGCAATGACGGGGCATCTTAATGGATTCATTGCATTATGCCAAAAGGATGACGAATTCCCAGATTTTTTTTGGGTTACCACTGTATCATCCACCAACAAGTGTTAGCCAGCAAGATTAAATACTAAAAATGTTATGGACACAGCTTTCGAAATCGTGAATTCTATCGGAGGACAGTCTCTTCAAAAAGAGATTTCAAAATGCAACTCGATGAAAATGAACCAGATCTGATATTACACACAGATATGAGGTGGCTGAGTCGGAGTAAGTTTCTACAGAGATTTCAAAATTTGCTGAATGAAATTTTAAAAAAATTGCTGATCAAAGGGGAGGTGATTATCAATGTGTGATCTGGCTTTTCTGTCAGATTTTACCAGAAAATTAAAGAGATCTGAATTTGGAAAAAATAAAAAATGAGGGTGACACATCATTAGTAGTATTTTTACATATAAATATTGATTTTTGGCAACGGCTAAGGATCTCAAAAAAAGGAAAAAAATTCTATCATTTTGCAAGTATGAAAATCATTTGCAAAAATATTATTTATTATTAGCCAATATGGTACAAGGAAGCCTGAGGTTTATGCAAAAACCAGCCAAAAAAAAAATTTCTGAGCTACCCTGAGAGAGAGAGAGAGAGAGAGAGAGAGAGAGAGAGAGAGAGAGAGAGAGAGAGAGAGAGAGAGAGAGAGGTAGAAGGAAATCACCAAGAAAAAGAAGAATGGTGATATCCAACTCAGGACCCTGGATGTACCAAGCCTATATTTGCCAGATATGAAATCCTGTTTTTGAATTTAATAATGAGAAATATGTTTCTGAAATTAAGAAAGTTGTGGATGATTTTGAAATCAGATTCGGTGATTTTAAAGCAATTGAAGACACTGTTCAATACATTTTTATCCATTTAATGTCGACTTAGATACGAAACAAATTGCAGAAAAAAATTGCTGAGATTTTTCACATGGAGAAAATATTACTTGAAAATGAAACTTTACATTGCAAAACGATATCTTACTAAAAGCCAGATCATCAGAAGACGACATTTAGAAATATGTTTCCCGAGAAAAGTACCCTGATGTAAAAAAAAAAATTCAGTGAACTTTTAAATTCCTGTTTTGGTTCCACATGTCTATGTGAATCGGCCTTTCTGCATTTCTAAAAACAAAGAAGAATCGCTCTACTCTTACAGACTTGCATACGGAAGATTCTTTATGGTTGGCCTTATCACAATATATCCCCCACACAAACTTCACATAAATTAAAACTTTAAATATATGTTAATTTAAAATAAGAATTCTGAATTGTATTTAATTTTAAAATTTATAAACAACAATTTTCAATATGTGTTGATTAACTTTGCAGAGAAGAATGCAGAGAAATGTATGGGATACATATAAATTAATGGGTGCCATGGAAGCCTATGATAGATATAAGCTGGTCTGTAACCAAGTCACAAAGGAGATTAGGCAGGCAAATGCAGATTATGAGAAATCCATGGCAAAGGATGTAAAGAAAAAAAACAGAGTTCTTTACCTATGTAAACTCTAGAAGGAAATGGGGAAATCAGATTGGTCCACTGGATATTGATGGTTCAACAGTTGATGATCCTGCTCAGGTGGCTAACAAACTAAATGAGTATTTTGCATTTACATTCTCCCATGAGGAGTTATTCAGGAAGGGGAATGCCATAGGTGAGTTAAACTCTGGCAGTGAGCTGGATGATTTTGTAATAACTGAGGAAAGTGGAGGAGAAATTGTTGAATATAAACATAAAAGGAAGTAAGCAAACCCTTAGCCATAATTATGAGAGCTTCTTTGGACTCAGGGAGGTACCCATGGACTGGAGATGTGCAAATGTGACTCCAATTCACAAATGAGGATCAAAGGGCAACACAAGTAATTATAGACCTGTTAGTTTAACTTCTGTTCCAGGAAAATTAATGGAGGCACTGGTTAAAGAAGCACTGCAGGATCATCTAGACAAAATTTCAGTTATAGCTCTGACACAGCATGGTTTTGTTAAGGGAAAGTTTTCCCTGATCAATTTGATTGAATACTATGATGTGATCACAAAGGAACTGGATGCAGGGAATAACTTTGATATCATATATTTGGATCTTAGAAAGGCTTTGGATACTGTTGCACATGGAAGACTGCTGCACAAATTGGAGCAGTGTGGCACTGGAGGCAAATTGCTGCTATGGATAAAGGGATGCTTGAGTAGGAGAAAACAGAGAGTAGTAATCAATGGACACTGCTCATCGTGGACTAATGTTATTAGTGGAATCCCTCAGGGTTCAGTATTGGATCCATTATTGTTTTCTGTATTTATAAATGATATTGATGATGGTATATCAAGCTTAATGTCCAAGTTTGCAGACGATACAAAGGTTGGCAGGGTTGTTAATGACACTAATGACAGTACGCTGCTGCAACAGGATCTAGAAAAGTTGAGCAGATGGGCTGAGAGGTGGCAAATGAAGTTTAACATTGACAAATGTAAAGTACTACATATGGGAAGCAGCAAACCCAGAGTAACGTATCCACTATGTGTTACTACACGACAGTGGTAGAGAACGAAAGGGACCTGGGGGTGGTTGTGCAGGCAGATATGAAGTTTTCTGAGCAGTGCAGACGGTCTGCAAGAGTAGCTCATGGTGTCTTGTCATTGATATACAGGAATTGTTCGAGCAGGGATAAGGAGGTGATTATCCCCTTTTATACAGCAACGGTCAGACCACACCTTGAGTACTGTATACAGGTCTGAAGGCCTCATTTTAAGAAGGATGTAGAGCTGTTGGAACGAGTACAGAGAAAGGCAACAAGATTAGTGAATGGAACAAAAGGTTGCTCTTATGAAGAAAGGCTTAAGTTTTGAAAATTATAGTGTCTGGAGACCAGGCACTTGCGAGGTGATCTGATTGAGGTGTATAAAGCCTTGAATAGTTTGGGCATGCTCAATGCTGATGGGATTCTTCCTCTTGATCAGAATAATCACCTGAGAGGGCATAAATTCAAATTGAGGAAAGACAGATGTAGGATAGATTTGCAGAAATTTGCCTTTAGCCAGCGGGTAGTTGGTTGGTGGAATAGACTTCCATCCCTTGTTGTGGAAGTTGATAGCCTAAATAAATTTAAGGCACAGCTGGACAGGTATTTTGAACGAACGGAGCGGTGAAGTGGAAGTTTTTTTTTTTTTTTTTGGCTGATGCTGCATAAGCTTGCTTTCTTGCATCATATGCCTCTACTAATGCGAACTCTTTTAACCATGTGCAATGAAATTCTTGAGATGGTAGATCGCACACAAATTAAGTTAGCCACCCCTGGTATATATGGAGGAAGAACAGATTGAAAGGTCTATTGTACTCATGGATCCTCTCAGAAAATGAATGTAGGTAGGCTCACCAAATAGGGTCACGTTCAATAATGCAAGTTCATAAGCATCAAGAAATGATTCTACTAGTTTACCTCCCTTGTCGATTGTTAGACATCAACACAGTGGATGATGAGAATTAAAGTCTCCAAGTAAACAGAATGGAGATGGTAGCTGATCTATTAGATTTTCTAGATCATCTGAAGTGAATGAGAAATTAGGAGGGATATATATATATATATATATATATATTAAAACTTAAGTGAGAATAATAATTAAAAAAATAATAATAAATTGCCAGCAGCATTGCAAGAAAGATAAAGGACAAAAATTGTGAAATTATACGTAACGATCAAACCAACAGGGAGGGAAGAGAATAAAATTATTGCAGCCGAAACTCTCAAAGATAATTTAGAAAGTATAAATACAAAGATAATAAAATATAATCAATTAAATTTTTAATAGCCAATTAAATTAAATTTAACGGCACTCCCTCTGACGGGCACCAAGTCCAAATTTATGTGAAATATCACAAGCAGAGATGTGAACAACTACAATAAAATAAAATAAAATAAAATAAAAAAAAGAAAAAAGAAATAGATTGACCATTATGCTCCATCTCAACAGAGGACCACAAGGCCAATAATGGTCAGGGAATCGCTGCATTTCAATCGCTAGACAAATCGCTGCAAAGGTGAATCGGTTGAAAGATAAGGCCGCCATCCGATCTCCAGATCGAACCGCCAATGCAGAGGACTTGAATAGCGGTCCTGATGCAGCAAAAATTAGAAATAGGGCAGATACAAGCACTCAAATGCAAAGCCACACCACTGACAAAAGTAATCTAAACCAGATTATATAGGCAAAACATGGAACTATGGATACCAACACAGGCGCAGCGTTAGCAAATCAGCCCACTACTATCATGTGATATACTTATATTTGAATAATGTTTGAAATAATTGAATACTTTTTTCAAATAAAGGGTGAACAGGAAGTGGACATGGAAGAGCCTCAAATGGATTAAAATCTAATGAAATCGACTTCATCCTCACTAACAGAATATATATCATGAATGACGTTACTGTCCTGAACAAGGTAAATATTGGAAGTCATCACAGAATGGTAAGATGCACACTTGATATAGATGTAACAAAAGGAAAAAAACTGACTCGAGTAAATAAAAGAAAGGTCTTTTAGATAGCAGAAGAGGAGAGAAAGCAGTATGTACTGAAACTTAAGAACAAGTTTGAGCTTCTGCAGACTGCTCAGGCCCAAGATATTGACGAGGAATATTACAACTTTCTGAAAGTGTTAAAGCCCAAAAAACCTAAAAAGAAATCCAAAGAAGAAAAGGTTAGTCAAAAAACACTTGTCATGACGAACCGAAGACGACAAATGAAAAGCAAGAAAAACACTGACAAGGAGAAAATTGAGTGTACTGAGTTATGCAAAGCCATTAGAAAGAGACTCAGAGAGGACATAAGAAAATTTAACACAAGTAAAGTAGAACAAGCATTAAGGGAAACAAAGGATTTAAATCAACAGCCACGAGCAGTAATACAGAAAGACAAATGATACTGAAACTGAAGAACAGTGATGGTGTACTTATAAGTAGCAGAGAAGGCATAATTCAAATAGCAGAAGACTACTATAGAGAATTATACAAGGAACGAGGGAATGTTGCCAGCAGTGGGAAAGAGATTGCAAATTAGTAACACATACAACATACCTAATATCCTTCCTGATTAGGTAGAATATGCATTGAAGAAAATGAAGAATCAGAAAAAGCCCCGGGATGGGGGGGGGAAGATGCTACTGTAGAGTTGTTAAAATTGGGAGGAAGAGACATGACACAAAAACGGGCAAGACTTTTCACAAAATGCATTAGAAAAGGTGTGACGCCTAAGCAGTGGAATAATGTAATCATAGTTTTGCTGCATAAGAAAGGAGATAAATCAGAAATTATAGACCAATTAGCTTGTTATCCCACATCGACAAGTTGTTCACAACGGTCATTGCTAACAGATTAGAAAGAATACTTGATGAGAATCAACTGAAAGAGCAAGCTGGCTTTAGGATAGGATTCTCAATTATGGATCACCTTCACATAATATCACAGCTAATGGAGAAAGCAAATGAATATAAAACACAATTATGCCTGGCATTTGTGGATTATGAAAAGGCATTTGACTCTATACAGCATAAGGCAATGTTTCGGGCACTGGAAAGACAAGACATAGATACCCCATATATTATGATTTTGAAGAAAATATATGAGAATGCAACTTCCTTTATTAAACTAGACAAAGACAGCAGTAAATTTAAAATTGAGAAGGGAGTTCGACAAGGAGACACAATATCTCCGAAGTTGTTTACTGCTGCCCTCGAAGAAGCACAAGAGCAGCAGTACCAGCAACAGTCTAATCTTCTGATTACACTGGTCGCAGAAAGGAGTCAATGGGAATGGAGAGTACCTAAACCATTTACGATTTGCAGATGACATTGTGATCATAAGCCACGATCCCAAAGAATTAGAGGAAAATCTTAATCAGTTATGCATAGTTAGTAAGAATTTTGGACTACAGATGAATATGGCTAAAACAAAAGTAATGATGAACAACTATGCCACAGAAAGGGACATAATAAATGAAGGAGCAGTAATTGAAAAGGTGGAGTCATATACTTATCTGGGACAAGTTATTAGCTGTAATAATGATAAATGGCTGGAAGTCAAGAGAAAAATAAATTTTGGATGGATAGCATTCAGGAAATATAGTCACATACTGAAGAGCAATATCCCAGTTTGTCTGAAACGTAAAATAATGAACCATTGTATACTCCCCACCGTGACTTATGGAAGTGAAACTTGGGCACTCACCAAAAGAATGGAAAAGAAGCTGAGAACGAATTATATTGGGAATCAGACTGTTAGATAAGAGGAGAAACACATGGATTAGGCAGCAAACTCAAGTAAAGGACATTCTTATGAAAACTAATGAAGTAAAATGGTCTTGGGCAGGACACAGCTCGACAAGGACTAAGAAAATAACAGAATGGTACCCAAGAGGAGCCAGAAGAAAACCTGGAATACAACAACGGAGATAGACAGATGACATTAATGAGTTTGTGGGTAGTAAATGGATGGCCATTGCAAAAAACAGAAATGACTGGAAAGTTGCTGGAGAGGCCTTCATCCTACAGTGGATTGAAAATGGCTGATGATGTGATGACTCAGAGGGTGGATTGATATCAACCCATGAAGACTGACTCAATTTGGTTGAAAACAACTCCCCTTGAGTTGTTTTCAGCCTCTTGGGCTGAAAAAAGTTATTTTCATGAGAAGCTGAAATGCTAGAATAACTTGCCTCATAATGCAGTATTGGCAGTGGTACAGGCTAAATTCAAAGAAAAATGGGATAGTTAAATTGCATTAATGGAAATCATATAAATACTGTTTCATTTCATATATATTTATTTATTTTTTTTTTTTTTGGATGATGCAGAAAATTTCTGCTGACTTGCACAGTTTACCTTATTAATCCTTACTTAACCAAATAATAATTTGAAATTTTGTTGTTCCTCTCTATATCAACAAATGGAAACGAGCAAAAAGGACACAGGGGAAATAGAACCAGGGTATTAGCATTAGCATTAGCAGTGGCATATGATGCAAGAAAGCAAGCTTATTCAGCATCAGCCAAAAAAAAAAAAAAAAAAAACCCTCTCCCATTTCACCCCTCCGTTCGTTCGAAATACCTGTCCAGTTGAGCTTTAAATTTGTTTAGGCTATCAACTTCAACAACAAGTGATGGAAGTCGGTTCCACCAACCAACCACCCGCTGGCCAAAGGCAAATTTCCGCACATCTATCCGACATCCGTCCTTCCTCAATTTGAATTTATGCCCTCTGAGGTGATTATTCTGAGAAAGATGAAGAATCCCATTGGCATTGAGCATGCTCAAACCATTCAAAGCCTTATACACCTCTATCAGATCACCTCGCCGGTGCCTAGTCTCCAGACTCTAATTTGCAAAACTTAAGCCTTTCTTCGTAAGAGCAACCCTTTGTTCCATTTACTAATCTTGTTGCCCTTCTCTGTACCCGTTCCAGCAGCACTACATCCTTCTTGAAATGAGGCCTCCAGACCTGTATACAGTACTCAAGATGTGGCCTAACCATTGCCTTATACAAGGGAATAATCACCTCCTTATCCCTGCTAGAAAAATTCCTGTATATCATTGACAAGACACCATGAGCTACTCTTGCAGCTCGTCTGCACTGCTCACAGAACTTCAAAACTGCCTGCACAATTACCCCCAGGTCCTTTTCATTCTCCACCACTGTCAGTGTAGTACAGCAGAGTTGATACATTGCTCTGGGGTTACTGTTTCCCATATGTATTACTTTACATTTGTCAATGTTAAACTTCATTTGCCACCTCTCAGCCCATCTGCTCAACCTTTCCAGATCCTGTTGCAGCAGCATAGCGTCAGTAGTGTCCTTAACGACCCTGCCAACCTTTGTATCATCTGCAAACTTAGACATTAAACTTGATATCCCATCATCAATATCATTCATAAACACCGAAAACAACAATGGACCCAACACTGAACCTTGAGGAACTCCACTAATAACATTAGTCCACGTTGAGCAGTGTCCATTGATTACCACTCTCTGTCTTCTGCCACTCAACCATCCCCTTATCCATAGCAGCAATTTGCCTCCAATGCCACAATGCTCCAATTTGTGCAGCAGTCTTCCATGTGCAACAGTATCAAAAGCCTTTCTAAGATCCAAATATATAATATCAAAGTTATTCCCTGCATCCAGTTCTTTCGTGACTACATCATAGTATCCAATCAAATTGGTCAGGCAAGACCTGCCCTTAACAAAACCATGCTGCGTCTGAGCTATAACTGAATTCTTGTCTAGATGATCCTGCAGTGCTTCTTTAACCAGTGCCTCCATTAATTTACCTGGAACAGAAGTTAAACTAACAGGTCTATAATTACTTGTGTCAGCCTTTGATCCTCCTTTGTGAATTGGGGTTACATTTGCACATCTCCAGTCTATGGGTACCTCCCCTGAGTCCAAAGAAGCTCTCATAATTATGGCTAGGGGTTTGCATACTTCCTTTGCTGCCTCCTTTAATATAACTGGATAGATCCCATCCACCCCAGGTGCCTTTTTTATGTTTATCCTCAACAATCTCTCCTCCACTTTCCTCTCAGTTATTACAAAATCATCCAGCTCACTGCCAATGTTTACTTTACCTACATCATTCTCCTTCCTGAATAACTCCTCATGCGTGAATGTAGATGCAAAATACTCGTTTAGATTGTTAGCCACCTGAGCAGGATCCTCAACTGTTGAACCATCAATATCCAGTGGACCAATCTGATTCATCCCTTTCCTTCTCGAGTTCAAGTATGTAAAGAACTCCTTTCTGTTTTTCTTTGCATCCTTTGCCAAGGATTTTTCGTAGTCTGCCTTTGCCTGCCTAATCTCCTTTGTGACTTGGTTACAGACCAACTTATATCTATCATAGGCGTCCATGTCACCCATTAATTTGTATGTATCCCATGCATTTTTCTTCTCTGCCACATGTCTCATTAGTTCATCTGACAACCATTTAGGCCTAAACCTTGAACAATATTTCTTAGTTGGTATGTAAAGCCTGGTAGCCACCAAGATTAGTTCCTTGAATGCTTCCCATTTTGAGTTTGCTGTTGGTAACATCATCAGTTCGTCCCACTGTATAGAATTTAAATACTGTGTCAGACCATCATAGTCGCCTTTACGAAAACAAAAACCCTTCCCTTTACCTCTGATGGTAGTTACCTCCTTGAGTAAATCCCACTTTAACACACTGTGATCACTGCCACGTAGTGGTTCATTTATCTGCAGGTTCTTAATGCATGAAGAATCACTACTGATAATCAGATCAAGAGTATTGCTCCCTCTTGTTGCCTCACGAACATGCTGATGTAGAAAACAATCATCCAATAAATCCACAAAAGCCTTGCTAGTGTGCGAGTGACCATCCGCAAATTCCAGTCAATATCTGGGAAATTAAAATCCCCCATTAAAAGACTCTCTGATTTACTGGCCCACTCTATTTCCCTGTACAATATATTATTATACTCATCAGAGTCATTAGGCCTATAGCACACTCCTACTCTCAATTTTGATTTCCCTATGCTTATGTCACACCAAACTGACTCGACACTGCCCTGTCCATCGATGTCAACTGGCTTCACTTCCTTTGACTTTATGTGTTTCTTAATTAATAGCATAACCCCTCCTCCCCTCCTGTCCTGTCTACCCTTTCTATATACATTGTATTCCCCAAATTCCAGTTCCGCATTACTTATATCTGTGTGACACCACGTCTCTGATATCCCAACAATATCTGCCTTTGATGTTTTGAGCAATACCTCAAATTCATCAAATTTATTTACCAAACTCCTAGCATTGGTGTACACGCAGGTATATATGCACCTGTTTCTATTCTTAGCTACCCTAACACAACCCATGTGTTTACTTGTAACGCAATGACTACCAGCAGTCTCTGAAATATCCTGCATCTTGTTTTTCAGACTTCTGCTCATTTGAATAGAAGCAGTGCAAGAATCACTTCCACCTCTGCCAGTGGCTACTGTTAATTTATTAGTCCTTGTATCCCCCCCAACTAGCAGTTTTCCGACCCACCTAACACTGCCTCGACAGCATCAGCAAAAATTCTTGCACCCTTTCTATTTAAGTGGATCCCATCCCTGTAGAAGCAATCTCTCCTGTTAACAAGTACAGTCCAGGCTGAAAAAAATTCTACCCCTTGAGCCTTGCACAATCCCTCCAGGGCCGAATTGATCGACAAGGCTCTCATCATATACTCCCTCCTATCGTGTCTGGGCAGAATTGCAGACACTTTCAAGTTCAACCCTAATTCACGGCTTTTTTTCAACAGTGACCTGTACTTGCTAAGTAATTCCGCCGGTCTCCTACTCTTAATATCATTAGTGCCAACGTGTACAACTATATCACCTTTTGTGCCCTTAAAAGATGATATCCGCTCTACAACGTCATCAACCTTTGCCCCTGGCAGACATACCCTGGTCCTATTCCACCTATCATTTTTACAAAGCATGTTCCCCGTTTCCCTGACAATAGAGTCACCAACAACTACTAGTTCCTGTGGGACCAGCGCATTCTGCCTAGGGGGCTGCCCCTGTGTTGCCTGATGACCAAGTGCAAGCTCTGGCGTTGATGTGGGCAGCTGAGAGCTTGATGGGCCCCTCAATTTATTTCCTTCGAGGGCATCCACCCTGTCCTTCAAGGTCTCATAAAGGCCCATAACAACGCTGAGTTGTCGCCTGATTTCCTAGCACTCCTTACATCGTGCACACACAAAGACATCCCCCTTGGCAGTATCATGTCCCGTACCCGACTGCTCCGCAAACATCAAGCAAACAGTGCATTTTAATAGACTGTGATTCAGAGGGCAACTGCCCCCCTCAGTTCTCCCCTGAACCACAGCACTCCCATTAGCTTGAGCCTTTTGCTTTGCTGCTCTGGTCAGAGTCATGATTCCAATTTAATTCAATAAAATTTAAAACAAAAATTAAATCCTTAAGTTATATCCCAAAACAGTTATGTTATATATATATATATATATATATATATATATTTTTTTTTTTTTTTTTTTTTTTTTCGGTATCGAGTGTTCCCTTTATATAACTTCCGTATCACGTGTACCACTATAGTTATGTATTAATTATTTGTTACGATTAAGTCGTTATATATATTTATAGAGTTAAAAATACAATTTAATTGACAATAAAGTTTATCAAGATTAATAGATTTACTGATTAATTGACAATATTATATTATGCAGTATACTACCCTAAGCTTATGCTATTGTGTAAAAATGGCGGGAATTCACGAACGGTATTTCTACGGACTCGTAAGTATGTCTGCCAGGTGCAAAAGTTGATGATGTTGTAGAGCAGAGATCTTCTTAGGATACAATAGGTAATATTGTTGTACACATTGGCACTAATTACATTAAAAAATTAGATCTGCCAACCTACTTAACAAGTACAGTTCATATAAGTTAGTCTTAAATTTGAAAGTGTCTGCAATTCTTCCCTGACACAATAGAAGGGGGTATATGGTGAGAGCCTAGTCAATGAATTCGGCCCTGGAGAGATTGTACAAGGCTCGTGGTGTAGAATTTTTCTAGGCATAGTCAGTGCTTGTTAACAGGAAAGATTGCTTCTACATGGATGGGATACACTTAAATAGAAAGAGTGCAAGAATATTTGCTGATGGTATTGAGGCAGTGTTAGGCTGGTTGGAAAAAATTGTTAGCTTGGTGGGATATACCAACTAATAGATTAACAACAGCCACAGAGGCAGAGGTCAAAGTGATTCTTGCACTGCTTCTATTTCCAAATTCTAATGTACACCCCCCCCCTTTTTTATAGGTCTTGCCACTGAAATCCTCGGAAAATAGGTGGCTGAGTAGTTAAATAGGAGCCAGAGTACTTAAATAATCTACTGGGTGCCTGACCTGACTCCTTGTGCAAAGTGTCGGCAACACTGGGTCCCAATAGGGGTCCAACAGCTAAATGGTCAGAGAAACAACAGAACATAATACTACACAATACTACACAACAAACTACTCCCCCACACACTTTATAAATCTCCGGCCTCCAGAAATTTCTGTGTCACTTACAAAGAATACAATTTGAAGATGGAGGGGGAACCCCCCCTCCATCTCCAAATTGTATTGTACCCAAATTGTATGAAAAATATTGTGAAATTATCAATGCTTTGATTGACTTTTCACGAAGATTTGGCGAGTTCCGAAAAATTAAGACAAGTTTGGCAATAGTGTGCGACCAATTTTCAATAGAAATTGATAATGCACTGAGTGAACTACAACTTCAGATTATAGATCTGCAGTGTGATACCGATTTAAGGGAATTGCACCGTCGTGAGGAAATCTGTAAATTTTACAATACTCTTAAATCGGACAAATTCGATGAACTTAATAATTTCGCGCAAAAAATGTTGGTTATTTTTGGATCAACCTACATATGTGAACAAACATTTTCCATCATGAATCTAAATAAAATTTTTTACGATCAAGCATCACCGATGAACATTTACAAGCAGTTTTAGGAATCTCAACTACAAAATTAACACCCAAAATTAAAAAAATTTAAAGACATAAAATAGTTCAATTCATCTCATTAAATTCTTGGTTGTTAGAGAATAATTTTTTTTTATGTTACATTTCTTCTTCATGATAACAAATAATATATATCTAAAAATAGTATTTTACGTGCGGCCCGCCTTCCTTTTGAATTCCTAATGTGGCCCTTCAGCCAAAACGTTTGCCCAGGCCTTGTTTAGACTGTCACTGACCTTGGCAGTAGAATTCCAATGACTACGTCAGAATCATCTTTCTGGTATAGCCTGTTATGGTAATCAATTTCCAAAATGGAAGAGCAAGGTTCAAAAACTGTTCGTAAAATAAATTGGCCAAAATAAAATAAAATTCAAGCCAGAACCAACCACATGCTCTGAATAAATTATGAAAACATGACTAGAATTATAAGTTTGCAGCTTGATGTTTAGGATTGCTTTCACCAAAAGTATGTTTCAAAAGTTCTGTTACATGAAGTGTCCATTAATTTGTCTTCTTTCACTTCTTTTGAATCCTGAACTGGATTTGGATATGAGCCAGTGGCACTCACTAGTGACCGCTTGTTGTACTTTGTCATTTGGTTACTTTTGGAAGTCTTCACATAGCATTTCTGACTACATCTAACCTCTTCTCTAAATAGACTTGTCAAGGTTTGTAACTGTTCCGCCAGTCTAGTTACATTTAATTACAGATGGCCAATATGTCAATAAGTTCGCTTTTTCTGAGAAATAGAGAATACAGGTTTATTAAATTCCTTCGATAAGGAAACACATAAAAATAAGTTATAATATACAGTTAAAATAAACATACATTGATAGCTTTCGGGCATAGATTGCCCTTCTTCAGTCGAAAAACGTTGGTACAAAATAAATAATAAAGAATGATGGGTATGGTGGTCATGTGAAGAGAACCGTGTGAACAGGTGCTAACAACATTTGGCAGTTAGAAGTAGAGGCTTGTGGCTGCAATTGAAAAGCTTGGGTTTGCTGTGTGTGTGTTAACGTTCATCATTCAGGAGGATGGCTGCTTAAATGATGGGATGGACATGACCTCCTTTGTTCTGGTTAAAAGAATCATGACAAAATGTGATGTGTAGTGATTCTAACCAGACGTTGTGGTGGTACTGACGAGAACGGTCAATAATCTTAATGTTGTGTCAGGGGTTGACCAGAAGTGTTCGGTGACAGCTGAGTGCTCCACATCAGCAGAGAGGATCGTTCGCTTGTGCTCGGCGACTCAATCTTTGAACCTTCTGCTAGATTTACCACTGTAGCAACCTGGGCAGTCACAGTAGGAAATGCGGTATACTAAACCGCTCTGTAAGAGTCGGTGACCCAGTGTCTTTACCTTTGACACAAGGGACCACTACTTCCAGCCTGGAAGCTTCAGGCACTTAATCCATAACGCTGTAAGCCCTTTGACAGTTGCTGTGAAAAGTTTTGGTAATAAGGAATAAAAGTGGTCAAGGTTGGTTCAATGTTATGCATGGTTCTAAGGTTTGCCGTGTGGCCATGGGAGTGCAGGTCGCATCTATCCAAGGCACTAGTGGGGTAACTGCACTTGGCCAAATCTGTCATCACTCTAGCGATCTCATTATGCCTTTCATCACCAGAGCTGGAGTGGGTTAATACGGCTCATGCTGTACTAATAAGGGACTGCGGGGAAGAGCAGCAAACTTCATCCTTAGGTTGAGCAGCTCTACTTGCTCTTCGGATAAGTGCTTGTCACTCCAATTTAGAGCTGCTCACCCTAGGGACGAAATTTGCAGTTCTTTCCCCCAGTCATGGAGATTGCTATGGGTGTTGAGGCATCATTGACACAGTTGCCCGAAGAGACTGCAATTGCTATCTCCCTCAAGACTACAGTGATTCTACAACGTGCTCATCCAGTCAACTCCAATCTAAGCCAACAGTAACTCTCGACCCTCGAATTGTTAAAACAGGATGATTCGATTGTCATTCTACCTGCAGATAAAGGACATTGAATGGTTGTGTTAAATTGTTCGGATTACAAAACGAAAGCCCTGTCTCTTTTACAAACACTTCCATCTACAAACCTGTACTTGACTCTCCGGTAAAGATCCTAGAGCGTTGGGAAGCCAAGGTTAACAGCCTAGTCTAAGGTTGATTTAAATCTGGCAAAATCCATGGATCCGTTTGCCGGCACATGCATGCTTCTGGTTGCCAGAAACTCCAATTCTATGGCTTACCAAAAGTCCATAAACAAGGTGCTCCTTTAAGACTCATTTGTCTCCTGTTGTGGTTCCCCAACATATGAATTGTCAAAATTCGTTCCTGACCTACTTTTGCCTTTGGTAGGCAAGACTGTTCCACACAATCTCCAACAGCAGTGAGTTTCTTAACCTGATTTATACTCTACCCATTTCGGAGGACCAGGTTATGGCATCATTTGATGTCATATCTCTCTTTACTTCAATTCCTATCAAAACTGGCCATCACATGTGCTAAACAACTTCTGGACAACGACAAAACCCTGAACAACAGGACTTTGCTTTCTGCCAACAACAACATTTGCACCACCCTTAAGTTGTGCCTGACTAGTAGTAGTGTGGTCATTTACAGTGACTCCCTTACCAGCAAATCCATGGTACTGCAATGGGTGCCCCGTCAGCTCAGTTACAGCTATCACCACCATGGAGGAACTAGAGAATCGCACATTTGTAGGGCTGCCAGTCCCTATAGTCTTTTGGTGTCAACTACATCGACGATATATTTACCATCATTCCTCGTGAATCAGGAGACTGACTCTTACAGCATCTCAACTCTCTTTCACTCTTCACTCAGTTCACCATTGAGCTGGAGTCGGACAATGATCTTCCATTTTTGGATATCCTTGTTGGACGCAAGGGCATGGGTCTAAGGACCTCTGTCCATCATAAACCAATGTGTGCTGGCCGGTTCACTAACTATCGGTCAGCACATGCTCCAGTCACCTTCTTAGTACAGCACGAGCCTTATTAACCCACGCCTGGACCCACTCCAGCTGTGCGGATGAAAGACGTAATGAGATTGCTAGAGTGAAGACAGATTTGGCTAAGTGCCGTTACCCCACTAGTGTCTTGAATAGATGCGACCTGCAGCCCCATGACCACACAGAAAACCTTAGGACCATGCATAACGCTGAACCAACCTCGACCGCTTTTATTCCATACTACCCAAACTTGTCACAGCAACTATCAAAGGTCTTACGGAGTTACGAGATAGAGTGCCTGCAGCTTCCAGGCAGGAAGTTGTGGTCCTTGTGTAAAAGGTTTTGATTTGATTTGAATTTTATTGGCGCATTAGCATCTAAGGCTATAATGCGCCAAGACCAGGTAATATATAAAAATTTCTCCTTTCAGTGACCTAAGTAGTTAGGCCACCATGTCCAGATATATAATATAAAGCTTATCAATAAAAGAAGTAACGATAACGTATAAATTTTAAATGCGAGTAAAAACCTTTATTGATTTAAAAAAGCTAAAAACAGCAGACACATTGTCATTGTCGGATAAAATCTGACTGAGTGTATAAGGCTCAGACAGATGATTAAAAGCGGTAAAACGGATATTGCTAAAATCTGGACAGTCAACTAAAATGTGTCTTATTGTTAAAATTGTGCCACAGGACACACACATAGGAGGGTCATCAGCCCTCAGCAAAAACGAATGAGTCAAATGACTATGTCCTATGCGGGTCCGGGCAAGAACAACTTCCTCCTTACGATTCCTGCGCAGACTAGACTGCCACGGTTCAATTACAGGCTTTATACAATATAATTTATTCGCAGTCTGTCTATTCCACGAATCCTGCCATTGGGAGTGTATCTTTTCGTGTATTATTTGCCTGTAGTCTGTATAGGGGACTGACAGGCAGCGATTATTACTGGGAATTGCTGATTTGGCTGCGGCGTCAGCCAAATCATTTCCCCTAATCCCAATGTGGCTGGGAATCCAGCAGAAGCGGATGTCATATTCACGTTCATGGAGAACGTGAATCTTCTGCTGGATGCTAGACAGAACTGGATGAGAATTATATCTCACCGTTATTAAAGCCTGTAACACGCTGAGAGAGTCGGAATATAAAATGAACCGTTGGTATTGGCATTTACTAATGTGATCCAAGGCTAACTCTATTGCGTGCAGCTCTGCAGTAATGCTGCATTCAGAGGGAATCTGCTCCGATGTAGTGCTGTCTGTAAAGACAGCAGCAGATCCCGCATATAATTCCGACTTCGAACCGTCTGTGTAAACTGGCGCGAAGTCAGAATATTCAGCTCGGTGTGCTGAATGAAGCTGCAGGTAGACAGACGATGGAGTGTCCGACTTTCCCAAATTTCTAAGGGACAAGTCACATGCTGGGAAATGAGCATGCCAGGGTGGAAGGGGTTGCTTTGGTGTTTGTGCAACCTTGTCTACCTTGATATTAAGTTCTTTGAGTAGCTCTTGGAGACAAATACCAAAAGGTCGGTTGGCAGTCTTACGGGTGTTGTACAAATTTTCCCATCGTGGCTCAAAAACGGATAGCCACGTAGGATGGTCTGGCAGGGATTTCAGTTTTAAGGCGTAGTTTAGAGACAACTGCTTACGTCGAAGCGATAACGGCGGTTCGTTTGCTTCGACGTATAAGCTCTGGACTGGAGATGTTCGATATGCTCCAATAGCAGTACGGAGAGCCAGATGATGGACAGGATCCAGCCAACGAAGTACACTGTCTCTGGCCGAATTGTATACCAGGGACCCGTAATCTAGTCTGGATCGTACAAGTGCACGGTAGATGCGTAGTAGGGTGCATCGATCCGCACCCCAAGATGTAGAGGAAAGAGAGCGCAAAATATTCAGCCCTCTTGTGCACCTTGTTCGGAGTTGACGGATGTGATCCAGAAAGGTCAACTTTTTGTCAAATACGAGTCCCAAGAATTTTGTATCTGCTGCTATTGGAATAGAATTTTGTCCGAGCCTTAATTCAGGTTCAGGATGAAGATTACGCTTACGACAAGAATGTACGCAAACGGTCTTCTCCGGCGAGAACCTGAAGCCATTTGCAAGTGCCCAGGAGTTGAGACGATCAATGCCTTTCTGCAGTTGTCTTTCAATAACCCTCATGTTGCATGACTGACAAAATATGCTAAAGTCATCAACATAGAGGGCACTGTTTACGGTTGGAGGAAGTTGTTCTGTAATGGAATTTACTTTGATGGCAAAAAGCGTGACACTTAATACTGATCCTTGTGGTACTCCCTCCTCTTGGCTAAAGGAACGAGAGAGTGAGGATCCCATACGAACTTGGAAAGATCGATTGGCTAAAAAGTTTTTAATAAAAATGGGGAGTTGCCCCCTAAGACCCAGGCTATGCAGATCTTTTAAGATGCCAAATCTCCAAGTTGTGTCATACGCTTTCTCCATGTCAAAGAACACCGACACCAAGTGTTCGCGTTTTAGGAAAGCATCCCGGATGGATGTTTCCAGTCTAATAAGATGGTCCAAAGTGGACCGGTTCCTTCGGAAGCCGCACTGGATATTGGAGAGAAGGTCATTCGATTCTAAGTACCATATTAAACGAGAATTGACCATTCTCTCCAGGATTTTGCACAGACAGCTAGTCAGAGCAATAGGACGATAATTTCTAGTGACTTTTGGATCCTTTCCTGGCTTAGGAAAGGCAAGAACGATTGCCTTGCGCCAGGAATCCGGAAACTGCCCTTCAATGAAGATTCTGTTATACAGAGAGAGCAGATAATCCATAGATTTTGGTGAAAGATGTTTAACCATTTCATAATGGATGCCATCTGGTCCAACAGCACTTGCTTTGGAAAGGGCGAGGGCTCTTTTCAGTTCCTGAATAGTAAACGACCCATTGTAGGGGTAGATGTTCTTAGACTGAAAATTAAGAGCCTGTTTTTCCAGTTTATGTTTCAGGACCAGGAACTCTGGGGAATACGAAGATGTTGCAGAGATGTTAGAGAATGTTTCCCCAAGAGCATTGGCTATTGCAGTTGGATCTGCAATAGCGCATCCATTATAATCTAGGATTGAAGAAGGGTGGGATGTATATTTTCCCTTCATTTTCCGGATTTTATCCCAGACTACCTTAGAATTGGTAGTCTGGTTAATAGATGATGTAAAACGGATCCATGATTCCTTTTGACTCTGACGGCGAATGTAGCGTGCTTTGGCTCGTGCACGCTTGAAGGCTATTAGATTAACAGTGGTAGGATATCGACGGAATATCCCCCACGCTTTGTTTTGAGCCTTTTTTGCTGCTGTGCATTGGGAATTCCACCAAGGTTTGGGATATGGTGGAAACCGGGCAGATGTTTTTGGAACAGAATTTGCAGCTGCTTGGACAATGATTTCTGTGATGTACGTTACTGCGTCACTGATAGGCTCCTGACTGACTGTACTGAGGTCAAAATTTGCCTGATGTTGGAAGGCATTCCAGTCAGCCTGATCAAACTTCCACCGTGGTAACCTAAAAGGAAGACATGGTCTCCCACTGTGTAACAAGGTTAGCACAGGGAAGTGATCACTTCCGTATGGATTCTCCTCCACTTCCCAAGTGAGAGAAGGGAGTAGAAAAGGGGAGCAGATAGAGAGATCAATGGCAGAGAACGTACGGGTAGGCATGTGGAAGAAGGTGTTTTTTCCAGTATTTACAAGGGAAAGGGCATTGTCATTGAGCATACGCTCTATGACCCGTCCCCTTCCATTGATGTTAGCACTACCCCACAGGGTGTTATGTCCATTAAAATCCCCAAGAAGTAAGAAAGGGGGTGGCAACTGCGTTACAAGATCATCAAGGTCTTCCTGGGAGATGTCAGTCCCAGGTGGCAAATAAATAGAGCAGACTGTTAATAAAAATCCCACTGTAAGGCGAATTGCAACAGCCTCTATGCTGGATGTAATTAGCAAGGGCTGAACTGGGGTCTGATTACTCACAAGGATAGCCACTCCTCCATGAGCAGGACCATCCGCAATTCTATCCTTACGAAAGATTGTGATGTTATACATGGTGGGATCATCATTTGCTTTTAGATACGTCTCCTGCAAGCAAAAGCAAACTGGCTCGTGCTTTTGCAGGAGGGCCTTGATGTCATCAGTATTTCGCCGGAATCCACGACAATTCCATTGTAGGAATTTAGCCATTATTTTGGCTTGGTGGGTCCATCAGGCGGCTTCCGAAGTGCTGAGGGCTTGATTTTATCAGTCTTGGCTTTATCTTTTTTGGGGAAGAATGGACGCTGTCCCGTGTCCATTTCTTCCTCCGCAAAGAGTTCCAAGACTGATTCATCCGGTACCTCCTTGTGCTCGACATCCATTGTTTCTGTTATTATGGTTTTGGTAGTGGTGGAGCATTGGGAGGTACGGATATAGGAGTGGCAGCTGACTGCGTTTTTTTGGTGGGCTTTTGTGAGCTCAATAAATAGCGGGCAATCGGTGTGAATGACTCTCTTGGTGGTACAGTCATCTCAGTCTGCGTACCGATAGTGCACTTCGCAGAAACCTTCTGGGCATATGAAGGTTTCCCGCTATTTATTGGTTGAATGCGTTTTCTTGCCTCTGGGTAGGAGATATTCAGCTCCGTTTTCAATTTCTGGATCTCTTTTTCATCCTTCCACCGCTGGCATGCTCTGGAGTAGGCAGGATGATCTTGTTGGCAATTTACACAGATCGGTTTAGAAGCTGAACATTCCTTGCTCTCGTGGTCTTTTGCACCACATCGAGCACAGGCAGGGTTACCACGACAAGCCGTTTGTGAGTGTCCGTATTTTTGGCATTTAAAACACCTCAGTGGGTTTGGAATATAGATCCTCACTGGGCAGTTTAAATACCCTGCCTTGATGGAACTTGGAGGCCGTGGGGTGTTAAATGTTAGGATGAGAACTCGGGTAGGGACGAGATTCCCTTCCTTCCGCATTGATATTCTCTTTACAGCTGTCACTCCTTGATCTTTTAGTTCAGAGCAGATCTCCTCTTCAGAGACATGAAGAAGATCCCACTCTGAAATGACACCGCGTGAAGAGTTCAAAATTTTATGGGGTGTTACATTGATCGGTATTCCCCCTATGGATGTCGCGTTTAACATTCTTTCTGCCTGCTTTGTGTTTGAAGCTTCGATTAAAAGATCACCAGAACGCAGCCGTTTAACGGATTTTGGTGATCCTGCCAACCCTTCTAATCCTTTCTGGATGAAGAAGGGTGACATCTTCCCAATTGAATGCTCTCTGGTGGAATGGAGAATGAGGAAAAGCGGAGTTATAGATGGTGGTTTATCCTCAGTTCTGGCTCTTTTGGCAGAATTGGTGTCATTCTCATCTGATCGGTTAGGCAGGGGCCTTGTTGGGGCCCCAGAAGAAATTGGATTTAAATTACTCATGAGAGTAAAGAAAAAATGTCTGATGCCTAAGTACCTCACCCACCACGGAGCCCTACGAGGGGACGCCCACTCGTGAACTAGCAGGTACTGCGTACACGAATGGGACGCCGAGTTCGCTTAGAACACCATACCCACGTTACCAATAAGTCTTTATCCCGTCCCAGGACCATAGGGAGGGAGACTTATTGGAACGCAGTTGACCCTAGCAGTATAATACCACCCGCCGATTGATCCCAGTCGAGCCGGTCCGGGACCACCCGTCTCGTCGAAGCAGGGGCCAAAGTGGTGTATTAAGGCTGGGCCCCTCAACCACCAGGATCCCCCTTTCCGCTTCCACGGGTCGCGGCGCACGGCTGCACACGCCGGATTCCAATGTTGTAACCATGGAACCAAGGTATGGGCGTTGGATCCCAGTGATGCTAATCTGGAAAACCAGCAGCATCACTGGGAGGTCCCCTCACCACGTACAGGTGCCCACGTTGAGGGGTGTGTAAAAGGTAAAGACAACGGTTACTCCACTTTTACAGAGCATTGTAGCAGCCTTCGTGACTGCGAAGGCTGCTACAATGGTGAATCTGGCAGAAGGCTCAAAGATTGAGTCGCTGAGCATGAAAGAGCGATCCACTCCACTGGTGTGGAGCACTCAGCCATCGCCGAACACTTCTAGTCAACCCAGCACGACATCAACCCCCGGTGCAACATTAAGATTATTGAATGTTCTCGTCAGTACTGCTGTTGCATCTGGTTAGAATCACTACACATCTTGTCGTCATTCTTTTAACCAGAACAAAGTTGATCATGCCATTCCCATCATTGAAGTAGCCATCCTCCTGAATGATGGACGTTGGCACACACAGCAAACCCCAGCTTTGCAATTGCAGCCATAAGCCTCTACTTCCAACTGCTAACTGTTGTCAGCACCTGCTCACGTGGTTCACCTCGCATGACCACCAAACCAGGCATTCTTTATTATTTATTTTGTACTAACATTTTTCGCCTGAAGAAGGGCAACCTATGCCCAAAAGCTATCAATGTATGTTTATTTTAACTGTATATTATAACTTATTTTTATCTGTCTTCCTATCGAAGGAATTTAATAAACCAGTATTCTGTATTTCTCAGAAAAAGCTGAACTTATTGACGTTATGAACTCTGAGAACGTAGGCCTTTTCCGTTTCAGATGGAAATATGTTCACATATGCTACAAAATAATTTTAAATATTAGTGGCATGCATCATTTGAAATTGTGTCAATCCATCTTTCCTTTTATCACTTCTCTTCTTGGAGGGAAGTGCCAAAAGGAAAGGTATGTTTATAATTACATGCCAATTAATAAATGGCAAGGACAACCTCAACTTCTCTTTTGATACCATTGTCCCTCCTGTTTTTAAGCCTACCAAAAACATGCACGTTATAAACTCGTAGTGCAAGACTGTTCTTTGAAGGACACCCACATTCTTTCAGGTTGTTCACAAAAAGATGTCCAGCTTTGTACCATACAGATTCATCATCTAGAACTGACAGTGAAAGCAAATTGCTTTCGATTTAATGATATTTTTTATTTATTATTTTTTTAAAACAAAAGGTCTTCAATGCTCCAAATCACTCTTTTGCCCTACTGTGGTATATTATGCCAACATCCAGGGCAGTCCCCCCCCCACCAAATTCTCTCTTCAAGTTTCTCGACTCCCTTCAAAAGAAGTTAGTCGAGTTAATTAATAACTCACCTCTTACAGTTTCTCACTCTCTTCTAATATACATGCAGTTTATGAAGCATGCCTTTTCTGGAGATAGTCCCATGGGCAATGTTCTACTGAATTTGCCTCTGTAATTCTCCCTCCCATCCACACTCTCTTCCAAACCAATTCAAATGCATGCCAGCCACAGTCAACAACCACTCACTATTCAACAAACACGCAGAACCAACCGTTCCTCTTCCTCATTTATCCATTCTACTTCTGTTTTCTTGAACAACCTTCCTTCACACATATTTCCTGAAAACTGTAATCTACAGAAATTCAAATCTAATCTCAACATTTATTTCCTGTCCTCTCAGTCTTCAAAACATGCATATATGTTCTAAAGCCTTTTATGTTTGGGAGTTTCATAAAAAAAAAATAATAAAATAGTAAAAAGGTACAAATCGTCTCATATCCACACTCTTTTCAATTGGAAGAAATACACTTGAACAACTTACTGTGCTGAAAGTCTTTTTCCCTTTTATAGGCTTCAATAATCCAATTAGACAATAATTCAAAATTCTGACTTATTTGCTATGCTTGTCTCATTATTGATACATTAATGTATCAGAATTTAGATAATAACAAAAAAAAAAAAGCTCTTTTCATATTCTGCTCATGTTCACAAGACAGAGAGAATACAAGAACACTGCAAAATTTAGTAGTCCCATGAGTTTGAACCATGAACACTCAGGACATACATAAATGCACCCCTGCATCCAGTTTGATACAACCTCTATAAAAACATATGATAGCAGTTCTATCCTCAATTTCTTACCCAAATGACTGCTCAATTGTTCTGAATGAGAAGTGCCATTTATATCCACTTCACTACAGCCTGCCTTGCTATCACCACTCAACACTAATTGCTATTAAATGGATATTCCAGTAATTCTGGTGTAAACTGCCTATAAGTTTGATCAAACAAAAATGAATTCAAGGTTTTATGGCAAACCTATGTTTAAGATTTTGGAATTAATAACAACTATTTCCCACTCATTCTGTGACCACAACGGTACTGATTATTATAACAAATAATTTTTTCTGCAAAGGGCCATAAAAAAAAATGCAAAATTTTCTTATCAGAGATAATTAGTCATTCTTGATAATATATCAAGAATGACCCTCTCAATATATCATATCTAGGGCTAACCCTCTCAATATATTATATTTTATATGTTTTGCTCTATCATGTTTTGCTCTACCACATTTCTATTTTGGTCACTACCACCACTACTTTTTCGCTAAGCTCCAAATGGCATTAATGTCAATGAGCTTCACAATTCTGTGATGAAATATTACAACGTAAACCAAACACCGCACATTTGTCCTATGCTAGATAACAGCCGGAAGACTAAATTTAATCTGGATAAAGCAAGAGATTCAGTTTGAAAACCTTACCCCTGCTGTAGCTACTAAAACCTTACTACAAACACAACATTGGCAAGCTGGAAATACCATGAGACAAATGTATTAGTGTCTTTGGAAAATATTTATAAATAAATGTAATTGTTTTCGTACTAAACTTGGTTCACTTCCATTTGACTTATTTTTGAAAATATTTAAAAACAATAAAACATATACTAAAATTCAGAAATTTGATCATCCAGATTATACCTCTAGTCTTCTTAGTATTTCTCTCAAAGGCAAAACACTTTCGTTGGCACCAATAAACGTTGTTGAGGGCAACTTAAACATGCGATCCATATCTTTTTCTTCTAAGAAAAGAGTAATTAACTCTTTAATATATATCTGAAATGATATTCTACAAATTTGTTAAAATTTTGACAGAAGACAAAATTAAGAAGCATTTATGGCAGGGTTACCAATGGTCAGTAAATTTATAGACAGTTATATAAATATAAACAAAACTATATACATATATATTATTACGAAATTTACAGGTAGGTGTGTGTGTACAGTGTTCTCCCCAGGACCTATTGAATGGGCACACCAACCAGTGAATTTAACTGACCGCCTGGCTAAAATTTAAGCGATTCGCACAGTGTGTGTGTGTGTGTGTGTGTGTGTGTGTGTGTGTGTGTGTGTGTGTGTGTGTGTGTGTGTGTGTGTGTGTGTGTGTATGTTCCAGATATGATAGAAAAAAAATTTTAAATTTATCGGATTGGCAATGAGGTAGCAAGTTAGGTGAGATTAGGTAGTCTGCAGAAAACTTGTGCGTCAAAAACGCCCAAGTAACATGCAAAGTCCCAACGCCAGCACAGTAGCTAAAAGCTAGAAGTAAAGTGAGAGTAAAGCAAAATGAGATAGAACGTAAAGTAAAACGGTAAAGCAGAAGGCGAAAAAGTAGTGGTGGTAGTGACCAAAATAGAAATGTGGTAGAGAAAAATATGATAGAGCAAAACATATAAAATAAAATATAATATAAAAATAACATAATAGAGCAAAATTATAAAATGTGTTAATTATGGGTTAGTAGATATATTGAAAGGGACTTTATCTAGGGCTAACCCTCTCAATATATCATTCCCTTTCAATATATTTAACCCATAATTAACACATTTTATAATTTTAATAATTTTGCTTTATTATGTTATTTTTATATTATATTTTATATGTTTTGCTCTATCATGTTTTGCTCTACCACATTTCTATTTTGGTCACTACCACCACTACTTTTTCGCCTTCTGCTTTACCGTTCTATCTCATTTTGCTTTACTCTCACTTTACTTCTAGCTTTTAGCTACTGTGCTGGCGTTGGGACTTTGCATGTTACTTGGGCGTTTTTGATGCACAGGTTTTCCGCAGACTGTACCTAATCTCACCTAACTTGCTACCTCATTGCCAATCCGATAAATTTTATTTTTTTTCTATTATATCTAGAACATATTAATACAGACCGATGTAATGCATAATCTGTCACTTAGATGGCATTAACCAGAGCTGATCTATATTAAAATTTAGAAATAATATTTACAAATAAATTCTTCACCTAAGGTCGTGGGTTCGAATCCCGCCTTGAGCTTAGATCAGAGCAGAAAATGCAAAAAACTCTGGAAGGTGTAATATGGCCACAGAAGCCGATGCGGCAACAACTAGCAACAAAAAAAAATAAAATAAATATATATATAAGAGATTGTATTAAAGAGTAAAAACAGATAAAACACTGGATATGGCAAATGCACTGAAGCATGCAAAGCAGCAGCAACGGATGAGAATGTAAATATATGTATATTATAATAAATATGACAAATAAAAATAAAGAAGATGGCAGTTTGCAACACTCAGAAGACCAATGGCCAAAAAAAAAAATTGCCGAAAAATGAGCAAAAGTAGTAACCTTTAGAATAAAAATTATGTCAAAAGAAAGTTACAGCAGCCTACATCAGATAATGGCGGGAAAAATTTAGCTAAATACTCCAAAACGGAGAAGAAAAGCAAATATGCAATTAATAAATAATAATAAAATCTGATGTCAGCAAAGTGAATATCGATACATGATATTTCATCAGGGGACTACACCTATCAATATTCAACTTTGCCAACTTCAGATTTTATTATTATTTATTAACTGCATATTTGCATTTCTTCCCCATTTTGAAGTATTTAGCTAAATTTTTCCTGCCTTTATCTGATGTACGCTGCTGTAACTTTCTTTTGACATTTTGATGTAATTTTTCTTTTTAAAGGTTACTACTTTTTGTTCATTTTTCGGCTATCTTCTTTTTTTTTTGCCTTTGCCTTACCGTGTGTTTCAAACTGACATCTTCTTTATTTTTATTTGTCATATTTATTATATGATATACATATATTTACATCCACTGCTGCTGCCTTGCATGCTTTGGTGCATTCGCCATATCCAATTTATTTAACTTTCTGATGTCTTATCTGTTTTTACTCTTTAATACAATCTCTTACATATTATATCAATTTAAGAATTAGTTATCTGCTACTTTGTGCAATACTATTCTTTAAATTACACTCATTTCTGTTTTTCAGTCTTTAGATGGTCTTGTTTGTAACTCCGTTTTGCCATTTGCTGGCTTCAATCTTTAATGCATAGTTAATCTATTTTTTTTTTTTTTTTTTTTTCCTTGTGGCATTTAGTGTTGCTTGCATTGGCATTTATATTATTATATGTACAAATGCATCCTTTGCTGCTGCTTTGTGTGCTTTGGTGCATTTGTTTTGTCTAAACGATTTTTATCTTTCTGTTATCTTTATTGGTTTTAATACACTATATATATATATATATATATATATATATATATACACAACCATTAAATATTGACAAAAGTTAAATTATAATAAAAAGGAATTGCATGTTGCTGCCTCTAATGAATGTTTAATTATCTATTTATTTAATTTATTATAATTTAACTTTTGTCAATATTTAATATAATTCAATGGTAGTGTGGGTTGATATGCTAATTTAGCAGCTCCTGTGCCACCATCTATTTTCCTTTCTTCTATATAAGCTGATTCAGCTTACAGTATGTCAGTGGTGTGGATCTGCTTTAGAGTGCTGTCTGTTCTATAATTTATTTTTCGCTGCATAAGGACCACCGCCGTGCAAATCCTCTGCATTGGAGGATCGATCGGAGGAGGAAGGGTGATTTGGTACTTCGATCTTTTCACCATTGCGACGATTTGTATAGCGATTGAAATGCAGCGATTCCATGACCATTATTGGCCTTGTGGTCCTCTGTCGATATGGGGCATAATGGTCAGTCTATTTTATTTTATTTTAATTTATTCTGATTTTGTTATCTTTTAGTAGTTCCTTCAACCCCCTTTTTTGGTGATATTTCACATCTTTTGAAACTGGTACCTCTCGGGGAGTACTGCTAAATTAACATGTAATTGGCATTATTCTAAATTTTATATACGTCATGTTAATTGGATTTAAAGTTCAAAATTATATAGGGGTTTCTGGGCTATTATTTATGTCTAACTTTTATTTTTCGTTCGTTCGTTTATTTGGTTATTTTTATGTTAATTTTCGCTCTACAGTTTTTGGCATACTACTGGCTTATGCTTTATTTTATTTAATTTTAAAAAAAAAAATATATATATATATATACTGAATCTTTCATAATAAAAATAAAATAAAAAGGTACAGCAAACATCAGAGACAGAAAAAAGCATATTCCTCTACATAATGCTTGAAATATAAACACCAAAATAAATTAGAATAATAATTAAAAATAATGCCATCAGCATGGCAAGACAAGAACGAAAATAGTCAAAATTAAACATAACCATCAAACCAACAGGGAGGGACAAGAGAGGTAACAAGAGTAAAAATATTGCAGCAGAAACTCTCTAAGATAATTTAGAACATCTAAATGTAAGGATAATAAAATAATAATTCATTAAATTTCGAATGCCAATTAAAAAGAAATTTAACGGTGCCCCCTCTGACGGGCACCAAGTCCAAATTTATGTGACATATTACCAACACAGATGTAAATCACTACAATAAAATAAAACAAAAATAAACCATCTCTTCCCTCCCTGTTGGTTTGATTGATCGTTATGTTTAATTTGGACTATTTTTGCTCTTGTCTTGCCATGCTGCTGACATTTTTATTTTTTATTCTAATTTATTCTGATGGTCACACACACACACCCACCCACCCACCCACCCACCCACCCCTGTAAGGTTCGTAATACTATACAATATCCATAAAAATAGAACACAGAAATTTTTAAGAGTTCTAGAATTTACAGATTATATACAATACAGGAATACCTTGCATAGCGCGGTTTAGAACAGCGCGGGTTTCGCTATAGCGTGGTTCACAAATTGAAAAAAAATTAACTGCGTTATGCACCAATACATTTGATATGTATGTATGTATTATTATAATGCCAGCACGTAGGCCAATGCATTATGGATTCAAGGCCACGCTCATTGTTGTCACAACTCCCATTACATACGGACTCTGCTAGCTTTGATAGATTAGTAAACACTAGATTCCAAGAAGTGAGGTCATTGATTGTGCATAACCTGTACAAATATTTTTCCCTGTGTATTTTTATTAAAGATTATTTTTTAAAAACGTTACACCTTTATATGCAAATATGAGTGGAAAGAAGAAATGTAATGGCGCCGAGTGTTCTTCTAGATCCAAACATTGAACGAGGTATGAAAGTAAGTCAGGCGTTGCAAAATTACCTTCGATGTTATAAAGAGATGTATGCAGATAAAAAGAAGAAAAAAACTGTGCAAACTAAGCTGATCGGTTATTTTTCAAAATAAAAATACAGTACATACTTCACTTATATTCTTTTGGTATGTACATACCGCAATAAAAATCATTTGTACTGTATTTACTAGTATTTTTCATTTTTATCATTTTAGTTTCTTTTTTTACAAGAATTTCATGTGCATCAATTTATAGTAAACAATTACCTATATATTTTTGCAACTCGACCCATATAATCAAATTGTCGGAACGCATTACATTAAAATACATACTAATAATACCTCGATCAGTGTGGTTTTGCATGGCGCGGTATTTTTTTGGCACGAATTAACTGCGCTATGCGAGGTATTCCTGTACAGCAAATGTACCTCTTAACTGGACACAGAGCGATTAATGCCAAAACCCAGAAAGCCCAGATGCATATCGACCCATCGCACTGCTCTCGGTGGTAAGTAAAGTATTCGAAAGACTACTTCACAGAAGAATAATTGCTCACTATGGAAAAGCTGGACTCCATGCCGCGAATCAGTATGGCTTCAAGCCAGGGACCTCGACAGTGGACGCACTGGGAAACCTACTCAGGACGGTACAAGAATGTAGAAACAAGTACCTGCTTCTCATCTCGGTTGACTTTGCTGGGGCGTTTGACTCACTTTGGTGGCCAAGCGTCCTGGCGAGGTTGAGGGAGGCACGGGTGCCAACAAACCTATTCAAGGTCATAGAAAACTATTTATCACATAGAAGAGTGGAGATCAATGTAGAATACCATAAGGTCACAAGAGAGGTACACAGAGGCTGTCCGCAGGGGTCGGTGCTGGGACCACTCCTGTGGAATATGGTGTTAGATGAGTTCTTAGTGATGGATCTGGGACCCATCAGGACACAAGCATTCGCTGATGACCTGATATTGACCGTGGGAGCGGATTCCCGGGCCCAGTTGGAAACCCACGCAAACCAAGCACTGCAGCAACTCCAGCAATGGGCCGCAAAACACCAGCTAACAATTTCACCCACAAAGACCTCTTCAATCCTGCTTAAAGGAACCCTGCAATTGCGACGACCACCGCAAATAAAAATTGACAATGTCACCATTAAGTTTGTAAACCAACTTAAGTATCTAGGCGTGGTACTGGACAACAACCTCTCGTTCCAGCTGCACCTAAAGTACATAAGAAAAAAAATCAGGAGCTATTCTGCACTGGTAGCCAGAGTTACTAGGAAAGATTGGGGACTCAAAAAAAGAGCCCTGACGCTATATTACAGGACAACGTTTCTCCCAGCAATTACTTACGCCTCAGCAATTTGGTTCCCAAAAACTGCACTGGCAGTGAATAGAAGAATTCTGGACATGATCCAAAGGACCATACTCTTAACTACGACGCATGCGTGCAGTACAGTGAGTACTCCAGCACTACAGGTACTCGCTGGAGCGCTTCCTTTGGACCTGGAGGTCGTTCGCACAGGTCTGCTATACTTGCTATCCAGGGGAGTGGCGGCCACACATCTGGACTACACAACTGACCCAGCGAACAACCTAAAAACGGAAAAAACTAGATTACAGAACCACCTGCTAAAATTATGGCAGAGAAGATGGACGGAGACCACCAAGGGTGAGATAACCAGAAGATATCTACCTGACCTCCAGAAAATCTACCCAAAACAGCCGACCTGGTACTTCTCAGGGTACCATTTGACATCTCTAATAACAGGACACGGACCCTACAATGAGAAGCTGCACGGATTCGGACTCACTGAGGACCCAAACTGTACGTGCAGGGAGACAGAAAGCTGGAATCACATAGTGTACGAGTGCCCACAATATAAAGACCTCAGAGGGGTACTTATAACAAAAATACGATACCTACCAAAAGGATTGGAATCCCATTTCATAGATACTGAGGATGAATATAGAGCATTATCCCAGTTCGCACAAGACCTCTTCATCAGGAGAAGGACATTAATCACCATCTACAATGACTGACATCAAGTACCACTATTGAGACACCAGCCAGCACAATGTAAAGGCTGCAACTAAAGATGAGGGACACAAGCACAAGGACGGAGCTTGCCCCATGAGTAAAGAAACTTGAAACAATAGCCATATGGCGATCTGAAGAGGGCACTCTAGCCCCCTTCACCTTTAAACCTACTTCCTTGGGGGGAGGGGGGACATTTTCGTCCTCCTCTCCTCTCCACCCTATATCTTCTACTCTGGTGGGACATGGGCATGTCCCACTGAAAACTGGGGCTACCTACTCTATTGGCCCCATATTTCTGTCTTTCTCCCCCCAGCCATCTGCCTCCCCCCCTCTCTATCTATGCGCTAGCGAAAGCCCTACCCAAAAACTTAACATATCTAAATTACCTTACGCCCATCGTAGAATCGCTTAGCAAAACTAAGCGATTCTACCCCTACGTCGACGCGTTTCTGTCTTTTTTTTTTTTTTTTTTTTTTTTTTGTAAGGTCCTAGCCGCCGAAATCTCAGGAAATTCAGTGGCAGGACCTGCCAGAGTGAAACAGACTACTGGGTTCCTGGACTGCCTCCACGGGGCGTAAGTGGGGCAACGTTGGGCCTCAGTAGGGGCCCAGCGGCTAAATGACCAGATGAACAACGGTACAAGGCATCACACATATACAAAGTCCATACACTTTTAAATCTCTGGCTTTTCCAGTCAACTGGTTCACCCACAATGTAAACTACGCGGAGATGGGGAGAACCCCTTGTGCCGCTTGACCCTAAACACACTTACACTTACACTTAATGCCAAACTGTCTCAACTTGGGATTCAGGTTGATCCAACTTGCACTTGCAGGGGGCTGGAGAGCTGGCAGCGCCTAATGTATGACTGCAGGCTCTATGAAGACCTACGTGGTATTTTACTCACCAGAATTCACTACTTACCAGGGACAAGAACATCAGCTCCTAGACACGAAGGAGTATCAAGCCTTCTCGGATTACGCACAGGCACTATTCAGGAGGAGGAGGAGAAACCAAATGGCCGCAGCCCACAACTCACTACCATTATAACCAAAGAACATCTGTTCTTCAGCTCACTAGGACTGGACACCAGAAATGACCCACCCCCAAGAATTAGAAAACTCAGGAAACAAACTATACCAAAACAGACTAACATGGACGGGACCCATGTCCCATGAAAGACAAATGGAGATGACTACCAAACTTAGACACCCCACCAGCTGGGTCTATGTAAACAAGACACACTCCTGAGAACTGGAAAGCTTAAGAAATAAACCACACTGAGGTAAAGGACTAACATGGACGGGACCCAGGTCCCAAGGATGACAACTCGGACATGACACCAGATTGGACACCACCAACGAGGTCATTGTATAGTTTTCCTGCAGACGCTTGTTGGCAATCGCACCGGGCTCCCTTGACTGGTGCCTTTCCACCCCCTCCCCTGTGCCGGTGGTAGGAGGGTCCCACCACCGGCACAGGGGAGGTACAAACATTTACAACGTACAAACTTTACCTGTAAACTCCAGTTTCAGACAAAACACCTAGATGTCATAAAATATTAAGCTTGGTTCTCTTCTTGCCAAAATCTGACTTAATAATTGCATAAACTGTCCTGGGCACTGTATCGTTGTGTTATCTGCCCATGATTATGCAAATGGTCTATCAATATCGTTGGTTATGTGATGTGTGCATGTGCTTCTTGTCCCCACATATAAAGTTATCGTATGCATGTTAAACTGTATACGTGTGCATAAGCATTAGTTGAGGCATATGATGAAAAAAAGCAAGCTTATACAGAATCAGCCAAAAAAAATAATAATAATCTTCCCATTTTGCCTGTTCAGTCACTCCAAATGTCTAGTTGAGCCTTAAATTTATTTAAGCTATCAACTTCCACAACAACAACAAATGGAACTCTTCCAGCAATCAACTACCCACTGGCAAAAGGCAAACTTCTGCATATCTATTCTACAACTGTCTTTCCTCAATTTGAATCTATGCCCCCTTGAGTTCTTAGTCTGAGCAAGCAGTAGTATCCCATCAGCACTGAGCCTGCCCTAAACATTCAAGGCCTTATACACCTTAATCAGATCACCTCGCAGGTGCCTAGTCACCAGATGCTGTAACTTGCAGAACTTAAGCTTTTCTGCATAAGCGCACCCCTTTGTTCCTCTCACAAATCTTGTTGCCCTTCTCTGTACTCGTTCTAGCAACTCTACATCCTTCCTAAAATAAGGCCTACAGACCCGTATGCAATACTCAAGGTGTGGCCTGACCATTGCCTTATAGAAAGGGATAATCATCTCCATGACTCTGCTAGCAAAATTCCTATATATCATTGACAAAACTACATGACCTGCTCTGGCAGCCCATCTGCACTGCTCAGAGAACTTCATATGTCACTGCACCCGCAGTGACATATGAAGCGCAGTGACAATTACCTGCAGGTCTTTTTCATTCTCCACTTCCCTGAGTGTAGTACCATACAATTGATACATTTCTCTTGGGTTACTGCTACCCATATGCAAGTACTTTGCATTTGTGAATGCTAAACTTCAGTTGCCACTTCTCAGCCCATCTGCTTAACTTTTCTAAATACTGTTGCAGTAGCATACTGTCTTTAGTATCAGTAACAACCCTACCAACTTTTGTATCATCTGCAAACTTGGACATTAAGCCTGATATACCTTCATCGATATCATTGATAAATACACAAAATAACAATGGGCCCAGCACCAAACCCTGTGGGACTCCACTAATAACATTAGTCCACGTAGAGACCATTTATTACCACTCTCTGCCATCTCCCACTCAACCATCCCTTTATCCATGGCAGTAACTTCCCCTTAATGCCATACCGCTCCAATTTGTATAGCAGTCTTCCATGTGCAACAGTATCAAAAGCTTTCCTGAAATCCAAGTATATGATATCAAAATTATTTTTTGCATCCTGTTCCTTTGTGATCACATCGTAGTATCCAATCAAATTGGTCAGACAAGACTTCCACAAGAATCCATTCTGTGCCTGTACTATTGCTGCAGTCTTGTTTAGGTGATCCTGTATCACCTCTTTATCCAGTGAATCCATGTATAAGTATAGTGCGAAAGCATCAATAATACATGGCCAAATCTGAACGAACAGAATATTAGCAAAGCGGCATCTTTTAAGTTATATCTCATATTGTGAATACCTTCACAACAAGTTGCCATGATATTGCACTACTTCGAATAAGTAACGCTTCACCTGAGGGGAAGACTAATGTTACTTATTCTCAGATGGACACCACCACCCAGACAGCACTGTTTCAGGGCTATTTGGTCCTTCTTCGGTGGGTGGGTAGGTACCCAAGTGATGCAATGATGGAAAAACAGTTAGGAAGTATAACTCCACAATATGAGAGATGCTTGATGGTGTATGATGTGTTTAGACTATAAAGTGTTTAGGGCATAAGCCTCAAGCTATGGAAAAGTCTAGCTTATACACAGTCTAGACTTTTCCATAGCTTGAGGCTTACACCAGTGAATCCATTATTTTTCCCGGAACAGAAGTTAAACTAACAGGCCTATAATTATTTGTGTCACCCTTTGACCCCCTTTGTGAATTTGGGATACATTTGCACCTCTCCAGTCTGTGGGTACCTCCCCTGAATCTAATGATGCACTCATAATTATGGCTAATGGTTTGCTAACTTCCCTCGCTGCCTCCTTCAATATAACTGGATAGCTTCCATCCACCCCAGGTGCCCTTTTTATGTTTAACTTCAATAATTTCTCCTCCACTTTGCTCTCTATTACAAAATCACTTAGCTGCCTGTTAGAGTTTGATAAACTTCTGACATTCCCCTCCTTGAATAACTCCTCATATGTGAATGAAAAATACTCATTCAGTTTATCAGCTAATTGAGCAGGATCATCAACAGTTGAACCATCTATGTTAAGTGGACTAATCTGATTCATCCCTTTCTTTCTAGAGTTTACATAAGTAAAGAACTCTTTGCATCCTTTGCCAAAGATTTCTCGTAATCTTCCTTTGCCTCCCTGACCTCCTTTGTGACTTGATTACAGACTACCTTATATCTGCCGTAGGCTTCTGTGTCACCTGATAATTTATATTCGTCCCATCAAGAGTATTACTCCCTCTAGTTGTCTCCTGAACATGCTGATATAGAAAACAATCATTAACCCATAAATCCACAAAAGCCTTGCTAGCTTGTGAATGACCAACCCACAAATTCCATTCAATATCTGGGAAATTAAAATCTCCCATTATAAGACTCTCTGATTTATTGGCCCACTCTATTTCCCTGTACAGTTTCTTGTTATACTCAAAGTCATTAGGCCTATAGCACACTCCTACTCTCAATTTTGATCTCCCACTGCTTATGTCACACCAAACGGACTCGACACTGCACTGTCCAGCAATGTCGACTGGCTTCACTTCTTTTGATTTTATGTGTTTCTTAACTAATAGCATAACCCCTCCTCCCTTCCTGTCCTGTCTATCCTCTCTGTACACATTGTACTCTCCAAATTCCATATACCTGTGTGACACCACATCTCTGATATCCCAACAATATCTGCCTTTGATGTTTTGAGCAATACCTCAAATTCATCAAATTTATTTACCAAACTCCTAGCATTGGTGTACATGCAAGCATACATGCACCTGTTCCTATTCTTAGCTACCCCTAACACAACCCATGTGTTTACTTGTACCGCAATGACTCCCAGCAGTCTCTGAAATATCCTGCATCTTGTTTTCCAGGCTGCTGCTCATTCCAATAGAAGCAGTGGAAGAATCACTTTCACCTCTGCCAGTGGCTACTGTTAATCTATTAGTCCTTGTATCCCTCCAAGCTAGCAGTTTTCCGACCCACCTAACTCTGCCTCGATAGCATCAGCAAGTATTCTTGCACCCTTTCTATTTAAGTGTAGAAGCAGTCTCTACTGTTAACAAGTACAGACCAGGCGGAAAAATTCCTGTCTATATGGTCCTGCATTACTTCTTCAACCCATGACTCCGTTGTTTTCACGGAACAGAAGTTAAGCTAATGGGTAGTCAAGCATGTCTGCAATTATTCATTTCACCCTTTGATCCCTCTTTTGAACTGGGGTCACATTCTGATATCTCCAGTTCATTGGGACCTCGCCTGAATCCAAAGATGCTCGTATAACTATGACTAAGAGTTAGCTTAACTTCTTTTCTGCCTCCCTTAATATTATTGGATATATCCCATCCACCCCACAAGACTGCTTTATGTTTGGCATTACCAATTTCTCTTTCACTTTCCTCTCACTTATCACAAGATCATCTTAGCGTCTGATAAGCTTCTGGCATTACCTTCCCTAAAGAATTCCTCATGTATGAATACCTATTCAGATTTGTGTGCAACCTGAGCAGGATTACTGCTGGTGGTTTTATAATATTTATAAAATCATCTGCACAGTACAGTAAAATAAATTATTTCCCATTCTAAAAAGCACAAGAGTAGTTGTCACACTGCACTACTTCCAAAGGATAGCCATGCCAAAGATCGGTAATTTGTTCGAAAGATGAGACACTGCTATTGCAGCCTGTTTAGGGACTAACTGGCAGATTGCATATAGCGGCAATACCATTAAAATGGCAAATTAACCTTTTAACAAGGTCATTCTGAAAGTACTGCTATACTGGGGCAGCTCATTGTAAAGGCAAAGTAAACTCCTCACCAAGTCTTTGGTAGTATATAGTACTAGTTTTCTTATTACTTTGAAGCTATGTCAACATGAATTATAAACAGCAATCTCTGAGTTCCAAAACATTCACTAAACAGGAAATGTGTTCAGTGACTCATCCTCAGTCTAATATTCCACAAGTTGAACTGCGAATTTCAGAAAATGAGTAATCCATCATTTATTATTAATGAGTTGCAAATCTTGTTCATAAATAGCAATTAGACAGCCTGAGCCAAAATGTCCACTCTCTACCATCAGCTCTAAGATTGGCCATTCACCAAAACCAAGAGCAATTTTCCAATTTTTAGGAGGTTTGTTGAATTTTAGAGTTCAACTTTATAATCATCCATTCAAAATTGCAATAATGATAAAAAGTTATTATTATTTTGTTGTTATTTGATTTTTTAGGAGCATTAGCAGCTAAGGCCATACTGCTCCGGGGATATGCAGTGGTCATTCCCTGACCTTTCCGCAGCCTCCATGTTTGGTGGTGATGGGCTCTAACCCCGGTCTAATCAAGAAACATGTGCTACGCACTGCCACTCCTGCCCACTTGGCTAAGGAGACGCTCTGCTAAACAGTGATGGAAAAAAGAATTCAAAACAGGTTACAAACCGATGGAATTAATGGAATTAATTTCACAGATGTTATGCCACAGCTAATCTCATCATATACATAAAAAATTTAAGAGTAAAGCCATGCCTTCAGAAAAACACTCTAGAAAATAGATTGCTTCAATCTTTGAAAAAACTAAAACTGCAACAAAAGTGTATAGTAAATTACCATTAGCAGTGGCATCAGATAAAAAAAAAAATCCTGTGTTTATAAACTTGACAGTTTTATTTTTTTTTTCACTCATGTTGATATTAATGAATATACATGAATAAACTTCTTATAGTATTTTAATTTTTAGATTTGTTCTCATTTACAGCTCAGCAAAATAGTAAGTGTTCACTTTTCACAAAGAATTCCAAACATTGAATTATCTACCATTATACACAACTTCGTAATACAGGGGATATCAGAATACTGACTTTATTCAACATTCTAAAAATAAAAATCAGTAGAGACGTGATGCAAAAAAAAAAAAAAAAAAAAAAAATACTATCCACATCACCTACACATCCCTTCCCACTTCCCAACTTACATAAGAGTTGCATTCCACGGAACGCTATGTAAGTTGAATTTTACATAATTCGGAATTTCCTTCAATGCTTATACAGCTCTCGCAACTATGCGCACTGAATTTTATTGAAACAAAAAAGAAATCTTCAGCGAACATGTAAATAGAATCATTTATTAAATTTTTTTTTATCTCATGTGGAGGAAAAATTACAAAAAGGGAGAGGAGACAGACATAATGTCAGCAAGTTTTACCTTTCAATCATTGTTGACAGAATTAACTCTCCAGCTGATAAATCTCTGCAAAGAGTTAGAAGAGGTTTATTCCAACACATCACAAAATTTCTCTGCAGCTGCAGAATTGGCACTGGCAACTTCCCCACATACTTTAATGTTTTGGAAACCAGCATGATACTTGAACCTATTAAAACCACCCATTGCCACGAATTTCACCATACTTTTCTTTAATATGTATCTTCATAAATAATTCTTGCTTTTGCTTGAATGGCCATTGGACTCAGGGGCACTTGCTTCTGAATCTGATTTTTCCTCCATAATATTAATTTCTTTTCCATCTTCAATATAGCACCTGAACGCTGTTTCGTCATCACTGTTGATCTTAAATGCATTGATCCTTTAACATGTTCTTTTATACATGCACAGTCCCTTAAATTAGTATTCACTGTTGAAACAGCGAGACCTAATACCATGTAATAGATGACAAACTTTGACCTGCTTCGTACTTCTTACTATCTTCATTTATAAATCAATTTTGTTTCGTTTCCTAGCACTCACACTTTCTGTTGATCCCTTTCCCTTCACCATCGTAATAAGTAAATAGGAACGAAGAGAAGAGGCTGAAGATTTATTTATGTTTTTTATATGATTGAAGATTTCAGTGAAGAGGAACTCATTTCACCATAATATCGTAACATAAAAACTCACAGAATTCCAGTTATCGGTATTATTGCAAATGCAATAAGATCGAGTTTACTACCCGTTTATAATTGATTGCGCTAACATAAAAGCCTAAAAAACCGGAAAATGCAAATAGTTTTTATTGTTTTTTAGTGGTGACCCTCCAGAAATGTGTTTTAGAAAAATATCACAACGACGTTTAAAATCAATTCTCATAAAGGTGAAAAAACTAACGATGAAAGTGTAGTGGAATTTCCATTACAAAAATGACCTTTTAGCGAGATAAGCAGCTTAGACATATAGCGAAAATTTCAACTTCCGAGGTCTTGGAACGAATTACCAAAAAAAACAATGTGGTTTTTTTTTTTTTTGGTAATTCGTTTTTTTTGGGTACACATTACAATATTTTGGGATATTGGGTTCACATTACGATATTTTCACGACACCTCCATTTATTCCTATGGGATGCAAAATATGTTTTCACGATTTTTTAAGTCTGCACCAGCCGGCAAAAACTTACAAAGTCAAATTTCCGTAAGTCGAATATTACGTAAGCCTGGGAGTGCATGTATGAGAAATCATGCAAATAGCAGTAGTAGTGGCATGTGATGCAAGAAAGCAAATGTATGAGCTTATGCAGCATCAGCCAAAAAAAAAAAAAAAAAAAATCACACCATTCCCTCCCAAATGCCTGTCCAGTTCCTCCTTAAATTTATTCAACCTATCAACTTACACAACGACAGATGGAAGTTTGTTCCAGTAATTAACCACCCGCTGGCTAAAGGCAAATTTCCACACATCTATTCTACATCTGTCCTTTCGTAATTTGAATTTATGCCCCCTTAGGTTCGTAATCTGAACAAGTGGAAGGATCCCATCAGAATTCAGCGTGCTCAACCCATTCAAGGCCTTATATACCTCAATCAGATCACCGCGCAGGTGCCTAGTCTCCAGCCACTGCAATTTGCAGAACTTAAGCCTCTCTTGATAAGAGGATCCCTTCATTCCCCTCAACAATCTTGTTGCCCTTCTCTGTACACGCTCAAGTAAATCTACATCCTTCCTAAAATGAGGCCTCCAGACCTGTACGCAGTACTCAAGGCGTGGCTTGACCATTGCCTTATACAGAGGGATAATCACCTCCTTCTCCCTGCTAGCAAAATTCCTATATATCATTGACAAAACCCCATGACCTGCCCTGGCAGCCTGTCTGCATTGCTCAGAAAACTTCATATCTGACTGCACAATTACTCCCAGGTCTTTTTCATTTTCTACCACCTTAAGTGTAGTACCACACAGTTGGTACGTTTCTCTGGGGTTACTTCTACCCATATGCAGTACTTTGCATTTGTGAAGGTTAAACTTCAGTTGCCACTTCTTAGCCCAACTGCCCAAATTATCTAGATCCTGTTGCAGTAGCACACTGCCATTACTGTCATTAACAACCCTGCCAACCTTTGTATCATCTGCAAACTTCGACACTAAGTCTGATATACCTTCATCAATATCATTGATAAATATACAAAACAACAGTGGACCCAACACCGAACCCTGTGAGACTCGACTAATAACATTAGTCCAAGAAGAGCAGGACCCATTGATTACCACCCTCTGTCTTCTCGCACTTAACCATCCTTTTATCCATTGTAGCAACTTACCCTTAATACCATTCTGCTCCAATTTGTACAATAGTCTTCCATGAGTAACAGTGTCAAAAGCTTTCCTGAAATCCAAATATATGATATCAAAATTATTTTTTGCATCCAGTTCCTTTGTAACCACATCATAATATTCTATCAAATTTGTCAGACAAGACTTTCCCTTAACAAACCCATGCTGTGTCTGAATTATTGCTACAGTCTTGTCTAGATGATCCTGCAATGCATCTTTAACCAGCAACTCCATTATTTTACCCGGAACAGAAGTTAAACTAACTGGTCTGTAATTACTCGTGTCACCCTTCGATCCCCCTTTGTGAATTGGGGATACATTTGCACATCTCCAGTCCGTGGGAACCTCCCGAGTCCAAGGATGCTCTCATAATTATGGCTAAGGGTTTGCTTAGTTGCTTTGCCGCCTCCTTTAATATAACTGGATAGATCCCATCCACCCCAGGTGCTTTTCTTACGTTTAACTTCAACAGTTTCTCTTCCACTTTGCTCTCAGTTATTACAAAATCATTAAGTATCCTGCTACAATTTGATAACCTTCTGCCATTTTCAAACCTTAATAATTCCTCACGTGTGAATGTAGATGCAAAATACTCATTCAGTTTGTTTGCTATCTGAGCAGGATCATCAACAGTCGAACAAGCGATGTCAGATTCATCCCCTTCCTTTTAGAGTTTATATAAGTAAAGAAATCCTTGCTGTTTTTCTTAGCATCTTTTGCCAAGGATTTCTCGTAATCTGCCTTTGCCTGCCGAACCTCCTTTGTGACCTGATTACAGATTAACTTATATCTGCCATAGGCTTCTGAGTCGCTTGATAATTTATATGCATCTCATGCATTTTTCTTCTCTGTTACGAGTCTCATTAGTTCATTTGACAACCATTTAGGCCTAAACCTTGAACAATATTTCTTAATAGGTATGAAACTTTTAGTAACATCCACGATTAATTCCTTGAATGCTTCCCACTTAGAATTTATTGTTGGTAACATCGTCAGTTGATCCCACTGTTCAGAATTTAAAAACTGTCGGAGACCACTGTACTCGCCTTTACGGAAGCAAAAACCCTTTCCTTTACCCCTGATGGTAATTAAATCTTTAAGTAAATCCCACGTCAGTACACTATGATCACTGCCACCTACTGGTTCTTTTATCTGCAAATTCCTAATACATGAATGATCACTGCTGATAACCAGATCAAGAGTATTACTTTCTCTGGTTGCCACTCGAACATGCTGCTGCAGAAAACAATCATCCAATAAATCCACAAAAGTCTGACTAGTGTGTGAGTGCCCAACCCACAAGTTCCAGTCAAATATCTGGGAAGTTAAAATCCCCCATTATAAGACATTCCGATTTACTAGCCCACTCTATTTCTCAGTACAATTGTTCACTGCACTCATTCGAGTCATTAGGCCTATAACACACTCCTACTTCTATTTTTGCTTTCGCAGTGCTTATGTCACACCAAACTGACTCAACAGTGCACTGTTCATCTATATCAACTGGATGCACTTCTTTTGATTTTATGTTTTTCTTAATTAACAGCATAACACCTCCTCCCTTTCTATCCTTTCTGTACACATTGTACTCCCCAAATTCCAGTTCGGCATTCCTTATATCAGTGTGACACCATATCTCTAATATCCCAACAATATCCGCCTTTGATGTCTTGACCAACACTTAAAATTCATTAAATTTATTTACTATACTTCTAGCATTGGTATACATGCAAGTATACATGCACCTATTCAAATGGCAATCATGACAACCAAACATAGATTTTATTGCATTTATATGTACAAACTGAAATGACAAATGAATGTAATAGTATTATGTACTGTAAATCAACAAAAGAAGTCCTCAATATTTTTCTGTTTCTCCTCGAGCTGCAATTACAGCCTTGCAATGATCTGGTATAGAGTTAATCAACTTCTGGATATATGTTGTACCACACCCTTACAATGATCTGCTCCAGCTGAATCTTACTTGTTGACTTCTTCTGAGCAATTTTAGACAACATTATGCACAAGCAATTCTCAACAGGTTTCAAATCTGGACTGCTTCCGGGCCGGGCCAGCCCAACACTGTAATGCCAGCATTTATGAGATATGACTGCACTGTAAGGGAGAAAAACCAAGGGAAAACAATGGTGTAAGTATATTTTAATCCTTGTGAGACATAAGAAGACAAACTCATCATTAAATCTAAATAGCATAAAAATTACCAGTTTTGCTATGTGGCAAGGTGCTGAGTCCTGTTGAAAAATGCAGTTTTGGACGTCTATGTGGTGATCCCTAATAACGGGTTTCAGGCACTCCTCCAAGATAGCAGTGTAGGTTTCAGCATTCAACGTTCCATTAACAAAATTCATTCACCCCACCCCTTTGCTCGTTATGCATCCCAAGGCCATCTGACCGGCAGGGAACTTTACAGCCAGTATTATGCAGTCAGGATGGTATGCCTCCGATTTTCGTCTTCTGATATATTGCTTCCCATCTGAGCCATGCAAGTTGAATTTTGATTTGCCTGAAAAGATGACGGTGTCCCATTGCTCTTTTGTCCGTGAAACATGCCTTTTAGCCCAAGAAAGTTGCTTTTTCCTCATTTGCAGGGTCAACAAAGGCATCTTCTTGGGATGATAGGCATGAAGACAACATTCCGATAGCCGTCTTTTGATAGTTCATGCACTTGTTTCAACACCAGAGGCCATCTCAAAGTCCAGTTTTAGATTAGGAGCACTAGCATAGCGATTATTAAGGCATAGTCTTTTCAAATATCGATCTTAGGAAGGCGTAGTCACTCTCTTACTGCCTGATCAAGGTCTTCTCTTCACGCTTTAATTTCAGTTGCCTTTGCTTTGCAACAAACAAAATGACTGTATTCAAATAATATCATATATGTTTCACTACAAATGTTACTTTTTTTTTTTTTAAGGTGATGCAGTTTTTTTGTCCGCCACTGTATATGCTAAACGCTATGTCCCATTCACAGAAAAAACAAGACATTTTTGTGTAGCCAGATTGCAGTCCAAGTAAAATGCCTATCAGTTTAAAGTCAGCACAGACCAACCAACCATATTCTTCATACTTTATGTTTGCCAATAACCTTCAATTTCTCATATCATTCTTTAAAATGCACAGAGTGAGCCAGTGGAACTGACCCATATTTATTCCCATTGTGCAACAACACAATTTTGACACAATTCTTGTTTGATAAGTCAACAGAAAATCAATTGAAACTGCTAAATAGTGCATTAAGTCGCTTACATTATTGAAAACAACACAGAATCATCATTAGAAAACTAGGGGAGTAGTTTTCAATCACAGTGTCTGTACCATGAGAAAAACAACCCTGTAGCAAGAAAAACATGTTTTGGGAATTAAAGCAAAAATCAAGAAGTTTTGCAGATTTCTTTGATAAACTGAAGTCTGTTACTAGACCATTGAGTTCATGCTGTAAAAACAGTTGAGGACTGCACTCAATGACTCCAGGCATGTAGACTTCTGTTTCACCTTCATAAGCATCGCTTTCACCACTCTCTGCTGCTACATTCTCTAATATAAAGTGCTGGTCAAGACATTGTTGGGATATCAGAGATATAGTGTCACTCAAATATACCAGATGCAGAATGTGAATATGGGGAGTACAATATGCACAAAAAGGATAGTCAGGACAGGAGATGGGGATAGGTTATAATCTAAGGAAATGCATCCAGTCAATATGGGTGACCAGTGCAATGCTGAGTCAGTTTAATGTGACATAAGCACAGGGGAAGCAAAAATGAGATTAGGAGTGTGTTACATAACGAATCCAACTGTACAGAGAAATATAATGGGCCATTAAATCAGAATGCCATATATTGGTGGATTTTGACTTTCCATATCTTGACTAGAACTTGTCACTCGCATATTAGGAAGAGTTTTATGGAATTATTGAATGACAGTTTTCGAAAGCAGCATGTTAGAGAAACATCAAGAGCAAGTAATACTCTTGATCTAATCATCAGCAGTGATTATTCATAAATTAAGAATCTACAGGTAAAAGAACCACTAGGTGACAGTGATCACATTGTGCTGATGTGGGATTTACTTAAAGATGTAACTACCACCAGGGGTAAAGGAAAGGGTTTTTACTTTTGTAACGGTGCCTACAGTGTTCTCACATAGGTTTAAATTTCTATACAGTGGGATCAACTGATGATGGTACCATCAGCAAATTCTGAATGGGAAGCATTCAAGGAATTTATCATAGAAACTACAAGGTTTTTCATACCAACTAAAAAATACCCTTCAAAGTTTAGGCCAAATGGATGCCAGAAAAACTAATGAGACTGATGGCAGAGGAGAAAAATGCATGGGATGTATAAAAATTATCAGGCAAGCCTCTGATATTATTATTGTCAGCCATACAGTGCAAGAAAGCTTGAGGCTTTTGCTTCACCAGCCAAAAAGAGAGAGAGAGAGAGAGAGAGAGAGAGAAAAAAACAAGCATCAGAAGTAGAAGGGAATCACCAAGAAAAAGAAGAATGATGATATCTAGCTCAGGACACTAGGTGTGCCAAGCCCATACTCACCAGATGTAAGCCCCTGGGATCTGGTGAGTATGGGCTTGGCATACTCAACAAGGAATTCTTTAGTCAAGTGGATGCCAGAAGTTTAGCAAACTCTAACAGGGAGCTAAATGATTTTTTTAATATCTGAGAGGAAACAAGAAGAGAAATTGTTGAAGTTAAACATAAGAAATGCACCGGAGATGGATGGGATCCACCAAATTATATTATTAGCATTAGCAGAGGCATATGATGCAAGAAAGCAAGCTTATGCAGCACCATACAAAAAAAAAAAAAAAAAAAACACTTCCATTTTACCCGTCCGTTCGTTCGAAATACCTGTCCTGCTGAGCCTTAAATTTATTTAGGCTATCAACTTCCACAACAAGGAATGGAAGTCTGTTCCGCCAACCAATTACCTGCTGGCTAAAGGTAAATTTCTGCATATCTATCCTACATGTCTTTCCTCAATCTGAATTTATGCCCTCTCAGATGATTATTCTGAATAAGAGAAGAATCCCATCGGCATTGAGCATGCTCAAACCATTCAAGGCTTTATGCATCTCTATCAGATCACCTCGCCGGTGCCTAGTCTCCAGACACTGTAATTTGCTAAACTTAAGCCTTAAGATCACCTCTTTGTTCCATTCACTAATCTTGTTGCCCTTCTCTGTACTCGTTCCAGCAGCTCTACATCCTTCTTGAAATGAGGCCTCCAGACCTGTATACAGTACTCAAGGTGTGGCCTGACCATTGCCTTATACAAGGGAATAATCACCTCCTTATCCCTGCTAATCATTAACAAGACACCATTTGAGCTACTCTTGCAGCCTGTCTGCACTGCTCAGAAAACTTCATATCTGCCTGCACAATTACCCCCAGGTCCTTTTCATTCTCTACCACTGTCAGTGTAGTACCAAAGATTTGATACGTTGCTCTGGGGTTGCTGTTTGCCATATGTAGTACTTTACATTTGTCAATGTGAAACTTCATTTCCCATCTCTCAGCCCATCTGCTCAACCTTTCCAGATTCTGTTGCAGCAGCATAGTGTCAGTAGTGTCCTTGACAACCCTGCCAACCTTCGCACGTCTGCAAACTTGGACATTAAGCTTGATATACCATCATCAACATCATTTATAAATACAGAAAACAATAATGGACCCAACACTGAACCCTGAGGGACTCCACTAATACCATTAGTCCAAGATGAGCAGTGTCCATTGATTACCACTCTCTGTCTTCTCCCCCTCAACCATCCCTTTATCATTGCAGAAATTTGTCTCCAATGCCACACTGCTCCAATTTGTGCAGCAGTGTTCCATGTGCAACAGTATCAAAAGCCTTTCTAAGATCCAAATATATAATATCAAAGTTATTCCCTGCATCCAGTTCTTTTATGACTGCATCATACTATCCAATCATATTGGTCAGGTAAGACTTTCCCTTAACACCATGCTGGGTCGAGCTATAACTGAAGTCTTGTCTAGATGATCCTGCAGTGCTTCTTTAACCAGTGCCTCCACTAATTTTCCTGGAACAGAAGTTAAACTCACAGGTCTATAATTACTTGTGTCAGCCTTTGATCCTCCTTTGCAAATTGGGGTCAGATTTGCACATCTCCAAGTCTATGGGTACCTCCCCTGAGTCCAAGGAAGCTCTCATAATTATGGCTAAGGGTTTGCTTACTTCCTTTGCTGCCTCCTTTATTATAACTGGATAGATTCCATCCGCCCCAGGTGCCTTTCTTGTGTTTATCTTCAACAATTTCTCCTCCACTTTACTCTCAGTAATTACAAAATTATCTAGCTTACTGCCAGAGTTGAATACACCTCTGGCATTCCTCTCGCTGAATAACTCCTCATGTGTGAATGTCAATGCAAAATATTCATTTAGTTTGTTAGCTACCTGAGCAGGATCATCAACAGTTGAACCATCGATATCAAGTGGCCCAATCTAATTCATCCCCTTCCTTCTAGAGTTTACATAAGTAAAGAACTCTTTTCTGTTTTTCTTTGCATCCTTTGCCAAAGATTTCTCTAATCTGCCTTCGCCTGCCAAACTCCTTTGTAACTTGGTTACAGACCAGCTTATACCTATCATAGGCTTCTGTGTCACATGTTAATTTATATGTATCCCATGCATTTTTCTTCTCTGCCATATGTCTCATTAGTTCATCTGACATCCATTTAGGCCTAAACCTTGAACAATATTTCTTAGTTGGTATGTAAAGCCTAGTACCTTCCAAGATAAGTTCTTTGAATGCTTTCCATTTTGAATTTGCTGTTGGTAACATCATCAGTTGGTCCCACTGTATAGAATTTAAATACTGTCTCAGACCATCGTAGTCATCTTTATGAAAGCAAAAATCCTTCCCTTTACCCCTGATGGTAGTTACCTCTTTGAGTAAATCCCACTTCAGCACACTGATCACTGCCACCTAGTGGTTCCTTTATCTGCACATTCTTAATGCATGAAGAATCACTACTGATAATCAGATCAAGTGTATTACTCCCTCTAGTTGTCTTCCGAACATGCCGATGTAGAAAATAATCATCCAATAAATCCACAAAAGCCTTGCTAGAGTGTGAGTGACCAAACCACAAATTCCAGTCAATATCTGGGAAATTAAAATCCCCCATTATAAGACTCTCTGATTTACTGGCCCACTCTTATTTCCCTGTACAGTTTGTTATTTTACTCATCAGAGTCATTGGGCCTATAGCACACTCCTACTCTCAATTTTGATCTCCCAATGCTTATGTCACACCAAACTGACTCGACACTGCACTGTCCAGCGATGTCGACTGGCTTCACTTCCTTGGATTTTATGTGTTTCTTAACTAATAGCATAACCCCTCCTCCCTTCCTATCTTGTCTGTACACATTATGGGAGGCAGTGTATCTGCAATTGACAAAGAGGGATAAAAGGCCAACATGAGCAATTAGAGACCTGTTCATTTAACGTCAGTGCCAGTAAAAATAATGGAATCACTGGTTAAAAAAGCAATGCAGGATTATCTAGACAAGACTGCAATTATAGTTTAGATACAGCATCAGTTTCTTGTGGGGAAATCTTGCCTGACCAATTTAAATGGATGCTATGTGATCACAAAGGAACTGAATGCAAAAAGTAATTCTGATATTCACATGTTATAAAATAGTGTACAAATTGGAGCAGTGTGGCATTAAAGGCAAGTTGCTCTGTGGATAAAGGCAGTGGGAGAAGACACAGTGGTAATCATTTGACATTGTTCTTCATGGATTAATGTTATTAGTGGAGTCCTCAAGGGTTTGGTGATGGCCCCATTGTTGTTTTCTATATTTAACAATGACACTGATGAAGGCATATCAGACTTCATGTCCAAGTCTGCAGATGATACAAAGGTTGGTAGGGCAGTTAATGGCAGTAAATTTCTGGATTCTGTTGCAGAAGATATACTACTGCACCACGATCTAGAAAAGTTAGGTAGATGCTGAGAAATGGTAATTGAAGTGTAACACTGACAAATGCAAAGTACTGCATATAGGTAGCAGCAACCTTAGAGCAGGTTACCAACTGAGTGGTACTAAACTCAGTGTAGTGGGAAATTAAGACATGGGAGTAATTTTTCACTCATATAATGAAATTTTCTGAACAGACAGGCTGACACAGGGTTTTGTCAATGATAAACTAAAATTTTTCTAGTAGGGATAAGGATGTGATTATCCCATTGTATAAGGAAATAGGCAGGCCACATCTTAACTACATACAGGTCTGGAGGCCTCATTTTAGGAATAATGTAGAGGTCCTGGAATGAGTACAGAGAAGGGCAATGAAACTGGTGAGTGAAACAAAATGGTGCTCTTATGAAGAAAGGGCTTTAGTTCTGCAAACTGCAGTGTCTGGAGACTAGGCACGTGCGAGGTGATGGATGACTGAGGGGTATAAGGCTATGGATTGATTGAAGAAACTCAATGCTGATGTAATTCTTCCTCTTGCTCAGAATACGCACATGAATGAGCACAAATTAAAATTGAGGAAGAATGGTTGCAGAATACATGTACAGAGTTTGCCTTTATCCGGCAGGTGATTGATTCAGTGATTATTAGAACAAAAATTTCCATTTGCTGTTGTGGGTAGTTTTAAATAAATTCAAGAAAGAGGTAAATTCAAGAAAGAGGAATTAATAGGAGAAATGTGAATTTTTTTTTTTTTTTTTTTTGTACAACTCAGTCAGAGGTGATCTGACTGAGGTGTTTAAGAATTTGAATGAATTGAGCAAGCGCAATGCTGAAGTAATAATTCTTCTTTCTAAGGGTATGCAGATGAATAGGCACAAATTCAAACTGAGAAAGGATGGTAACACAATAGATGTACAGACGTTTTCCACTTCCACAAATATAACAAAATAAGTTCAGATTGTTCAAATGCTCACATGAAGACATTTTACTCACTTTTCAACTTTTTCAAGCTTTTACTTTTCAATTTACAAGTTTAAAACAATGACCTGTTTCAGGCTGCTTCTTATCAAAAGCAGCCTGAGCCCGACAAAAGCTTTCCCGGATTCAGATGTTTCGCATGTTAGTATAGAATCTGTATGGTGTCAGATAGTTGGAAGCAACAAAGGTATAATGAGAGGGGGAGTAATCTACAGGCCAGGTGAACGTGACGATTACGATGAGAGCCCCTGCATGCAATGGAATGGGGAAGCAAGTGTGAATGTCTTATTACAGATGGTTTCAAGTTACCTCTAATTGAATGGAACAAATAAAAAGGCAACTCAATGATAGAATATTCTAGACCTGATCAAGACCCATAAACCAGACCATGTAATAGTGCTGACAGTACAGGAACCAGTGGCAGGAAGTGATCATGGAGTTAAACGGTGGATGATGAAGACAGAGGTAGCAGTAGTCAAAGACAAAGGAATGGGTTATAAATTTAGGAAAGAATTATGATGGCTTAAAGGGCTACATGGCCTCTTTAACTGGGTAGATATCTCACAGAGAGCAAATACAACTGAATTATGGTATACCTTTAAAACATTATATCATTAATAAAATACTCCACAAGGGACCAAGTTGGATGAATAATAAATTTGCAGGTAACTTTAGCAGAAAATGGTGGCATTGGAAAGTTACAGAGCAATAAAAAGCACAGAAGCCTATAACAGCTACAAATTGATCTGTAACAGTGCTGGCAAAGGCAGATTAGGAGAAAATCGCTGGCAAAGGAAGCAAAGAAGGGGGGATAAAAAATTCTTCACATGTATAAATGCAAAGGCAAATCATGTTGGATCCCTATGTAATGGATGCGGCATAGTATTAGATACCCCAGCTGATGTTGCAGATGAACTCAACAATTACTTTGCTTTGCTTTGATATTTACAGAAGAAAAAACCCTTAAAACCCTTTGAAAAAATTTGCAAAACGATTTTCCTTCCTGAAGCTGACAGTGCTTTTCGACCGTATGTTGTGATCACAGGAATGAAAATTACCGAATAGGGGTGAGCATGAAACTTAAAATAGGGATTATTAGTCTTTGAGCATGCACGTAAAAGCCCACGAATCGGAGATCAGATATGGCCGACGAACATTAACAGAATTTTTGTGTAATTTAATTTCTACGGTTTCTGCAATTAATAGTCGCGTATAGTTACGTTTGACACTAAGTATTTTGGCCTCGTTAAATAAAAAAGTATGTTTTTCATTAATTGCGTGAAAGGCTAATTCTGACACTGCCGAACGAGAAGCACAAACTGAGGCCACATGTTGATTAACATGAATATTCAAAGGAAAACGCGTCAAACCTTGGTAAGACGAGTCGCAATCACCGCAAGAAATATTGTATACCAGGTCATTAATTTGTGCTGCAAACGAGGAAAGGATTGAGTGATTGTTCAGTATAGTGTGTAATTTCCGTATTGGCCTGGCCACAATTTTAAATTCGGTATCTTTAAAGAATCTGTTAATCTGTTTGTGCCACTGTTCAACATATGGGAACAGAAATAAAGTATTTTTTGATATTACTATTGTTGGTTGGTGTAGTATTTTGTATCCTATCCTTAGCTTGTACCCTAATTCGGTTTATTGTAGCAAGGGGATAACCTCTGTTTAAGAATCTGCTGGTTAATATTTGTATTTCTGAGCCCAAAGCAGATTCCGTCGTTGAATATTTGTAGGCATTTAGAAATTGATTAAAGATAATCTATCTTTTGTAGGTGAATGGATAATAGCTGTTATAATGTAAAAGCATACCGGTGTTTGTAGGTTTTCGATAGATGTTAAATTGGATTTTATGCGAGCCCCGAGTAAGCATGAAATTTAGAAAATATAATGACTTTGTATCCGTATCCTCCCTTTCCAATGTAAATTTGATTCTAGAATGAATATTATTAAACGAATGTAAAATGTCTTGGATAGTACTACTGTCAGTAATAACTAGAACATCGTCTACATACTCCCATAGTATGTGGGAGTCGAAAAGTCGACCGGGGTTGAAAAGGCGTCAAATGTATATGTTTAGCCATTGAGAGATGACAGATTTCCGATATTAAGCTGCTCAAGCTCAATCCCATTGGCAAACCAAAAAATTTATTTGTACACTTTGTCTTGAAAAGGAAATTAAGAAAATTTTTCATTTAATTAAACTGTTAGTTGATGCCAACTATATCACCTTTCGAGACAAAGTGTACAAACAAATTTTTGGTTTGCCAATAGTAATATCAAAAAATAATACAATATTTTTGTATTAAAGATACCGAATTTAAAATTGTGGCCAGGCCAATACAGAAATTACACACTATACTAAACAATCGCTCAGGCCTTTCCTCGTTCGCAACACAAATTAATGACCTGTATACAACACTTCTTGCGGTAATTGCAACTCGTCTTACCAAGGTTCAACGTGTTTTCCTTTGAATATTTGCGTTAATCAACATGCGGCCTCAGTTTGTGCTTCTCATTCACCAGCGTCAGAATTAGCCTTTCACGCCGTTAACAAACAAGGCTAAAATACTTAGTGTCCAAAGTAATTATACGCGACTATTAATTGCAGAAACCGTAGAAATTAAATTACACGAAAATTCTGTTAATGTTTGTCGGCCATATCTGATCTTTGATTTGTGGGCTTTTACGTGCATGCTCGAAGACTAATAATCCCTATTTAAGTTTCATGCTCACCCCTATTCGGTAATTTTCATTCCTGTGATCACAACATACAGTCAAAAAGCACTGTCAGCTTCAGGAAGGAAAATCGTTTTGCAAATTTTTTCGTTAAATTCTTTTAATTAATTTTCTTTAAATTGAGTTTTATTATGTTAAACTGATTTTAAATTATTTGTTACTCTTATGTAAGTTTTTCAATTTTTTCATTTTAATTTCTGGAGAGTACCATACAGAAGTGGTCTACGTACTATATTGAGGTAAACTTCTCTTATTATTTTACAAACACACTAATTTTTAAATAGAAATCAACTGAGTGCATTGAACCATTAAGGCTAATTATGAGAGCTTCACTGGACTCAGGAAAGATTCCATTGGATTAGAAAATTTACAATATATCCCAAATGCATACAGGTAGTTCTAAAAATGTAGTAGGATATTACCGACCGGTCAGTCCAACTTCAGTAGTAGGGAAAAACACAAAGGTCAAGAGTGGAATTCAGGAAAAATTACATAAAAATGAATTCTGAACAACATGCAGCATGGTTTTGTAAAGGGAAATTCATGTTTAACAAATCTGGTTAGCTATTTTGACAGGGTCACTCATGAGATGGATTTAAGGAATAATTTCGACATTGTTTATTTAGATTTCAAAAAGCATTTGGCTCAGTCCCACATGAGTGGTTACTTTATAAGCTGGAACAGGTTGGAATCACAGGGAAAATCCTTAGATGGATAGCAGGTAACTTCAGGGAAGGAGGCAGAGGTTTGTATTAAATGGTTAATTCCTCAGATTGGGTTAATATAAGAAGTGGGGTTCCCCAAGAATCAGTATTGTTTTTGATTTTCCTAAATGACATCGATGAAGAGATATAGGGCATGATGTGCTACTGCAGTTTCCCCCTGCATTCTTGGTAAACATACAGTGCATGTTATCAGTAGACGATGCAATGGTTAGCTTTTTCTCATTATTAAAAGCCAATTATTGGAGTTCATGGGCATTTTCGCTATTTAAAAAAAAAACATTGATTTCTTTGTACGTATTTCAGGTTATGTTAAATAAACCTTAAATAATAGGTTAAAAAAAAGGAAAGGTTTCTTTATTTTTCGTTATATTTCATAATTTAACCTTAAATGTTAGGTTAGGAAATAATAGGAAAAGATTTCCTTACCTAACTTTAAAGGTTAAGTTATGAAATAGAAAAAGCTTTGCTTATAATTCCTAACCTAACCAATAAGGTTAGGAAATAATAAGCAAAGAAAAAAAGCTTCTTTATATATATATACATCTTTCATAACATCAATGAACCACTTAACACTATGATGTCAGATGAATTAATGGGACATGTGGCAGAGAAGAAAAATGCATGGGATACATATAAATTTCTTTGTCAGAGGATGCAAAGAGTTCTTTACTTATTGTAAACTAAAGGAGGAAGGGGATGAATCAGATTGGTCCACTTGACATCGATGGTTCAACTGTTAATGCTCCTGCTCAGGTCGCTAACAAACTAAATAAGTATTGCATCTGCGTTCACACATGAGGAGTTATTCAGGGAGGGGAATGCCAGAGGTGAAATGAACTCTGGCAGTGAGCTAAATGAATTTGTAATAATTGAGAGTAAAGTGGTGGAGAAATTGTTGATGATAAACATAAGAAAGGCAACTGGGGTGGATGGGATCTATCCAGTTATTAAAGGAGGCAGCAAAGGAAGTAAGCAAACCCTTAGGCCACCGTAGCCAAGGGGTCAAGCACACGGGTGCATTAGTATATATGCATTAAGGGACAGGGATTCAAGCATGAGCCTGCTAAATACAGTGCGGTTTGTTTTATTCTCTCTATCATGTGAACTCCTCTGACCACGTGGTCATCATGAGGCATAAACAGAAAATTTATTTATTTATTTATAATTATGAGAGCATCATTGGATTCAGGAGAGGTACCCATGGACTGGAGATGTGCAAAAGTGACCCCAATTCACAAAGGAGGATCAAAGGGCCACACAAGTAATTACAGACCTTTAGTTTAACTTCTGTTCCAGGTAATGGAGGCACTGGTTAAAGAAGCACCGCAAGATCATCTAGACAAGGCTTCAGTTATAGCTCGTACACAGCATGGGGACACATCAACTTTGTTAAGGGGAAGTCTTGTCTGACTAATTTGATTGGATACTATGATGTGGTCACAAAGGAACTGGACGCAAAGAATAATTTTGATATTATATATAATTGGATCTTAGAAAGGCTTTTAATACTGTTGCACATGGAAGATTGGTGCACAAATTGGAGCAGTGTGGCATTGGAGCCAAATTTCTGCTATGGATAAAGGGATGGTTGAGGGGGAGAAGACAGAGAGAGTGGTAATCAATGGACACTGCTCTTCGCGGACTAATGTTATTAGTGGAGTCCCACAGGGTCCAGTATTGGGTCTATTGTTCTTTTCTGTATTTATTAATGATACTGATGATGGTATATCAGGCTTAATGTCCAAGTTTGCAGATGATACGAAGGTCGGCAGGATTGTTAATGACACTAATGACAGTAAGTTGCTGCAACAGGATCTAGAAAAGTTGAGCAGATGGGCTGAGAGGTAGCAACTGAAATTTAACATTAACAAATGTGAAGTGCTAGAGAATGAAAGGGACCTGGGGGTAACTGTGCAGGCAGATATGAAGTTTTCTAAGCAGTGCAAACGGTCTGCAAGAGTAGCTCATGGTGTTTGTCAATGATATACAAGAATTTTTCTAGTAGGGATAAGGAGGCAATTATCCCCTTGTATAAGGCAATGGTCAGGCCACACCTTGAGTACTGTATACAGGTCTGGAGGCCTCATTTTAAGAAGGATGTAGAGCTGCTGGAACAAATACAGAAAAGGGCAACAAGATTAGTGAATGGAACAAACAGTTTCTATTACAAAGAAAGGTTTAAGTTTTGCAAATTACAGTATCTGGATACTAGGCACCTGCGAGGTGATCTGATTGAGGCGTATAAAGCCTTGAATAGTATGAGCATGCTCAGTGCTGATGGGAATCTTTCTCTTGCTCAGAATAATCATCTAAGAGGGCAGCAATTCAAATTGAGGAAAGACAGTTGTAGGATTGATGTGCACAAGTTTGCCTTTAGCCAGTGGGTGGTGGTTGATAGCTTAAATATTTTCAAGGCAGAACTAGACAAACATTTGGAGCGAGTGGATGAGTGAAATGAGAACAGATGGTTTTTTTTTTTTTTTTTTATGGCTGATGCTATTTAAGCTTATTTTCTTGTATCACATGCCTTACTAATGCTAAGGTTAAATTTTATCATCTGCCTCGACTACATGTCAATCAATATATAGTTCTTAACTTCTACTGCCGATAACACACAGTCTGTTTACTGAGAATGCAGGGAGACACTGCGGTAGTGGCAAACCAGTTTGTCTGGTAAGTTTCTAGTAGTTTGCCATGGTTCTTGTGTTGGCTTTCTTTACCTTTGCTGATTCTAGAACTAGGGGTCATAAATTCAAGTTATAGGGAGAGATGTTTAAACTGGATTCCAGAGAGTTTTATTTTAGTCAGCAAGTTATAAATTACTGGAATAAGTTACCTACATGGGTGGTAGAGGCTGACAGTTTGGGAAAATTCAAAGGTCAGCTGGATAGGTACCTACAAGAGGAGGGAAATGCATAGGATGTCTATTTCCTTTTCTTTTATTAATTACTTATTTTATTTTATTATTATTATTGTTTTACTCTTTTTTTTTTTTTTTTTTTTTGGGCTGAAGCAGCATAAACTTTAGGCTTCCTTGCACCATATGACCATAACTAATACTAATACTAAAATGCTCAAAAATATACTGGAGCTCAACACTGATGAACACTGCTCCATGGAGCTCTCAAGTTTAAGAAACAAATGACTGAAGAGAGTTATGGCAACATGTAAAGATTCAGTTTACAAAAATCCCAGCATTTACTCCTAAACTAATGCATTCAATAATACAATAACATAACATAAATGAGTTGTGTAAAAAAGGTACGTGACAGCAAAAAGAAATCACCTTAAAAAACTGCTATTAGCTTACAAACATTGAAAAATGACATAGAATGTACACCTCAAGATAAGAACTATAGTAGTACATACTAATATAAAATCATGTTACGTATTATGTTTTTTAATTAAGTTAAGAAAAAGTTTGTATTGTTATAAATTTATAATTTAAAGACTTAATAAAAATACTTATAATATGCTCCAACATAATAAATTATATTATAAGTGTTTATATAATTTTGACAGCTATACAATGAACACAATAGCAGCCTGACTCTCAGTTTTGAATAATTTTCTAAGGCAAGTAAAAAAGTTTCACCTAATTTATCAGATAAACACAAATAATACTAATGTGACATAAAAAGATTAAAAAAAAAATGACTTAGTAATAAGAGTCTACTTAGCAGAATTCAAAAATGGCTCACAAACACATGGTAGCAAGCACAAGCGTTATTCCATATCCCATCATGAATAGTAACTTCAATATCAATGTTGGCGCACTATGGACATAGTTGCCGATGCGCCCAATAAATCCCGAAACAAACAAACAAACAAACAAACAAACAAACAATATCAATGTAGCCAATACATTAGTCATAAGAAAGGTGGGCAAGGTTGTACTGAAATTAATTTTACATTCAAATATAACCGACTATAGGAAATGTCACATGGAAGTGTCTTTTACCATTAATTGATTACCTGCATTTCAAGTATGCCCTGCTTACAACTACACTAAGTTGTTAATAATTAAGCAAGCATTCTTGAAAATTTAAACTTAATCATATATGAACATGAACCAGTCAGAACATCTAAAATTTATTCTTACCCAATTTATGAAGTTTTAGCCAGTAACCCTCAAGATGAGAGCGATCATAATTTGCTACACTTATTCCCAGAGGATCAAGGTTGGCATAGAAATGTCCACGAATCTAGCAAAAGGAGGTTGGAATAAGGTGTTAGTACAGTATTAAGCAGAGAAGTATTAGTATGCCAAGGGAAAAATGGATTGCATATATCACTCTTTCTGCCCATTCTAACATGCAGTAAAATATTAAAAACTGAAGTATATGCAAATAGATAAATAAATGACATAACACACAAACATAAAACAGATTTTGTTTTGAATAGGACTTTACAGGTGATCCTGTGCACTTGTATCAAGTAACTTTTTTTTTTAATGTATACATTTGTAGTGGTGAAAAAAATAAATTGTCAAACTGTCTATAATGTAACAGTGTTTCAGATAAAATACAGCTCATTTCATCTGGGGGGGGGGGGGGGACATCTTTACTGAAACCTATCAGATTTACATCAGTAAATACAGTATCCCTCTTTTAACAAAAAAAAAGGCACTAATATTAAAAGGGGAAAGCGTTAACATCAAAACTATTTCTTACGAAGTGAACATATCGAACAAATTGTTGTGAACTGCGGTTTCACTGGTCTGCATTTGAAGATTTCACCATTGTTTTTTTTTTTTTTTTAAATAGTTAACTACACACACTTTATTAAATAAAGTACTAATTATTAAATAAATGACTTATTTATGATTTTTTTTTTTTTTTTTTGAAAAGCCAAAGTAAAAAAAATATTAGAACTTATAGTACTTGGGAACTTATAGAACTTTAAAGAGAGTCAGAGGGCGCTAACTCTCTTTAAATATTACAGCTGTGAATTACAGGCTCCGAAAAAGTGATATGTTTGCCGTTTTATTTACCTAATTATTATTTTATATTGTACTTTATAAGTAGCCTTATAGTTCTAGTTACACTGGTTATTTTTATTTTAGATAAGAGTTTTTGTAGATTACTACTTAATATATGAAAAACCTTTGTTTCGTTCGAATCTTGCAGCCATTGGTTTTGTACAGAGAGTGGTACGGAATTCAAATTTTTAATTGTGGTAACTAGGTAGCTCTAACGTAAAAATATATGGCGTAATACGCATCACTGCATTTAGGATTCTATTAGATAGTGCAGTATTGACAATTAATTAATTAAATTTACTGATCTTATTAATTTAAAATATCATGCCCCAGACTAGAGCAGCATAGCAACGGGCACAAAGTGGCAAGTGTGCTATGACTACAATGCATCATAGCCTAATAAAATGTACAACTTGTGAAATGATTGTGTGTGTGCCAGGTGCAGAGAATGTCTAGAAATTAGGCATCAACTCAGCATTCTAATAGGTGTCTATGAGAGCTTGAAGTGTACGGTAGCTGCCCTCGAAGAAATTAATATGAGGGACCATCAAGCTCTCAGCTCCCCAACTCAACGACAGAGCTCACTCCTGGGCATCAGGCAACACAGCGGCAATCTCCAAGGCAGAATGCGCTGGTCCCAAAGGAATTAGTTATTGTTGGTGACTATTGTCAGGAAGGTGGGGAATATATTGTGTAAAAAGGATAGATGGAATAGCACTAGGATATGTCTGCCAGGGGCAAAAGTTGATGTTGTGAAGCAGATATCATCTTTTAAGGGCACAAAGGGTGATATTGTTGAACATGTTGGTACCAATGATATTAAGAGCAGGAGATTTGCAGATTTACATAACAAGTACAGGTGAATGTTGCAAAAAAGCGTGAGTTAGGGTTAAATTTGAAATTGTCTGCAATTTTGCCCAGACATGATAGGAGGGGATACATGATGAGAGCCTTGTCAATCAATTCGGCCCTAAAGGGAATAGTAGAATTTTTTTCAGCGTGGTCTGTGCTTGTTCACAGGAGAGACTGCTTCTACAGGGATGGGATATTTAAATAGATAGAGTGCAAGAATATTTGCTGATGCTATCGAGGCAGTATTAGGTAGATCGGAAAACTGCTAGCTTGGTGGGAGGATTCACAGACTAAAAGGTTAAAAGTAGCCGCAGGCAGAGGTAAAGTGATTCACGCACTACTTCTATTAGAATAAGGAGCGGTCTGGAGCGAGGGGTGCTGGAGGTTTCAGGGACATGGCAGTCATTGTGAAGCAGGTGGATATATGGGATGTGTTAGGGTACCTAAGAATAAGAATAGGTGAATGTATACTTGCATGTATACCAATGCTAGAAATACAGTAAATAAATTTGATGAATTAGAAGTGTTGGTCAAGACATCAAAGGGGGGATATTGTTGGGATATCAGAGACGTGGTGTCACATAGATATTAGGAATGCAGAACTGGAATTTGGGGAGTACAATGTGTACCGTGAGGATAGAAAGGGAGGAGGGGCAAAGCTGTTAATTAAGAAAAATATAAAATCCAAAGAAGTGCATTCAGTTGATAAAGATGGACAGGGCACTGCTGATTATATTTGGTGTGACATAAGCACTGCAAAAGCAAAAATAACAGTAGGAGTGTGTTATAGGCCTAATGACTCAAATTAGTGCAATGAACAATTGTACAGAGAAATTGTGGGCTAGTAAATCAGAATGTCTTATAATGGGGGATTTTAACTTCCCAGATATTGACTGGAACTTGTAGGTTGGTCAATTGCACACTAGTAAGATTTTTGGGGATTTATTGGATGACTGATTTCTTCAGCAGCATGTTCGAGAGGCAACCAGAGAGATAATGCTCTTGATCTGGTGATCAGCAGTGATCATTCGTGTATTAAGAATTTGCAGATAAAGGAACCACTAGGTGGCAGTCTTCACAGTGTACTACTGATGTGGGATTTACTTAAAGATATAATTACCATCAAAACTAAAGGAAAGGGTTTTTGCTTCCGTAAAGGTGAGTACAGTGGTCTCAGACAGCAAATTCTATGTGGGAAGCATTCAAGGAATTAATCGTGGCAGCTACTAAAAGTTTCATACCTATTAAGAGATACTGTTCAAGGAGTCAAGGAAAGTTTATCGCCAGAAATTTACCGCCTCGTCAGTTTATCACATTTCACCATCTAGAAGCAATGAGTTGTGTTTGGTCAAATCATAAAAAGTTATTTTTTATTTAAGTTTCTGCCTTAAGCTATGATTAGCATATTTTTGGAATTCTATGAACTGTGAGGGAATAGTACGGAAATAAAAAAAAAAAAAAAAAAACACATGTATGGAAATATGTAATTTAACAGGTAGATTATGTATTTTAATAATTACATGTATCACAAAAATAGTAAAAAATCCATTATTTGAACAATATAACAATTGGTTAATTTTAAACTAAACTAATTATAACATTAGGTATGTCAAAGTACACTGCAAAAATTCAAAATGAATGTTTATGCAATCTTCAGAATCAGTCATGTTAGGATAATTAATTACTAAGAAACTGTAATATTTGCAACACAGTATCTAAATTATTAATAAGAAATATTATGCACTATACCTCTTAGATAACCCACAATATCATCCTGTTCATCATATGCACTAACAAGCCTTTTATTTTGTTCATCGCAATCGCGATGGGCGCCTCTGTAGCCAGGTGGGAAGGAGCAGCAGTGCGTAGCACACGCTTCTTGATTAGACCGGGGTTCGAGCCCGTCACCACCAAATATGGAGGATGCGGAAAGGTCAGGGAATGACCACCGCATATCCCGGAGCAATATGGCCTTAGTTGCTAATGCTCCTAAAAACCAAATAACAAACAAACAAAAAATCGCGATACTTCTTTTTTTTGTTTGCTGGATTGCTTCCACTTAAATATTGTTCACAATGCGCATTTCGTTAATATTTTGTTCTTTTTTAATGCAATCGATAAATTTCCAAATGTTGGAATGATAAGCAGCGACTTGTTCCTAAAATCCTCTATGCCGCCCAAGAATTAATAATTCAACAGAATTATTAATTCTTGGTAATTCTTCAAGAACAAGCTGGCATACGTTCCACATTTCATGGGAATACTTTGGTGGTCGACGAAGATGTCGTCTGGTTGGTCATCCACTCCATGTATCCTCAAAATAATCAACAACTTCTTGTGATTCTGGAGGAAAAACACCATTTTCATGCAAATGTTCGAAAACGACTGTCTCAATAGGAGTGGCACAAAAGCAATTGCTGCCAAAATTCGCATATTTAAAGCAAAATTAGCATCAGTTTCATAACGTTGTTTCAATCCATCATTCAGAATGGAACGAAAAATACATTGTGAAAAGTGGAAAAAACAACCCCATTGCGAAGCGTCAGGAAAAACTGTTCTGCAAGCATTCACATCGCCGTGTCAAAATCTACAGTTATTGATTGCAGGGACATAGCCGGTTCCAATACTTTCAGCTGCTGTAGTAGAGATACATACGTTTCATCAGACTTGTTTGGCAGTAATGCATAAACTAATGGAAGCGATTTTTTGTCCTTGAATCCATGATCGTATACAGCTGATAAAAAAGTAAGGGAACAGTTTTGAAAGTCCCATCGGCATACCAGTGTTCACTTCGCACTAACAACTGCAAATTTCTTTTCGTACTGAAAATTAACATACGAATGTCCTCGGGTCCAGAATCAAATTGTAGAAACAATTCTCCATTCCATGATGTTTTATATTTTTCTGTAAAAACTATGTCTCTACGATACATTGGAAGAACTGGGCCATCAAAATTTCAACTTCTTATATTTCGGATCATTCGTTTCATTGTATCTACACTTGGAAGCTTAGGGGCTGCTGCTGCTACAGGTTCTCAAAACATTTGAAATAATACTATGAGGCGTATTATTTGTTGTTTCTGCATAAGTTCGAATGGTATCAAGAAGTTGTGCTGCCTCAACTCCTGCTGCATCTCCACAATGATTATGCTCCTTCCATGTTTTAATGATGGTGTTATCTATCGTAGTAACTCGAGCGGCACATTTGGTTTTTCGGTAATTTTGACACTTCCAATGAATTTTTGTTTCATTTTGCATGTCTTTATAAAACAAATGTTCACTAAAGCACAATTTCAGTTTTTTGATTTCAAAAATTCCACCGACATGATGCGTTCACAAACTCAAAAGGATGAAAAATAAACTCAAAATAAGAAAATGTTGTGATTGTAAGAGATTATAAATATATAAGAACCTCCCTAGTTGGCACGCCCTACCCGAACTGCCCTAAAACATGCTACTTAAGTTAAAAATAAATTCATATAAATTATATGTATTGCCTAGCAATATTTGTAGGCTATAAATTGTTTATGCGATAAACTGACGCGGCGATAAACTTTCCTAGACTTAGTCTAGGAAAGTTTATCGCCAAAAGTTTAAGAAAATTTAAGTTTATAAACTAATTTATAGCCTACAAATGATCGCTAGCATATTTTATCGCCAGGCAATACATATGATTTATATAAATTTATTGGTCATTTTAAATTGAAAATAAGGCTTTTCTATAGGTGTTATTTAAGAATTAAGTGCAGTTAAAAATGAAGTTATACACTAGGTATACATTTTCTAGAAATACATACCATTGCAGGTGCTTTAATTTAATTGCCTGTTATTTTCCAAAATTGGAATTAGGTAGGTACCTACTTAATTCCTTTAACTTAAGTAGCATGTTTTTAAGTTAAGTAGCATGTTTTAGGGGAGTGAGAGTAGGGCATGCCGATTAGGGAGGTTCTTATATATTTATAATCTCTTACAATCACAACATTTTCTTATTTTGAGTTTATTTTTCATCCTTTTGAGTTTGTGAACGCATCATGTCGGTGGAATTTTTGAAATCAGAAAAAGGAAAACTGAAATTGTGCTTTAGTGGACATTTGTTTTATAAAGACATGCAAAATGAAACAAAAATTCATTGGAAGTGTCAAAATTACCGAAAAACCAAATGTGCCACTCGAGTTACTACGGTAGATAACACCATCGTTAAAACATGGAAGGAGCACAATCATTGTGGAGATGCAGCAGGACTTGAGGCAGCACAACTTCTTGATACCATTTGAACTTATGCAGAAACAACAAATAATACGCCTCATAGTATAATTTCAAATGTTTCGAGAACCTGTAGCCAAGCAGCAGCCCATAAGCTTCCAAGTGTAGATACAATGAAATGAATGATCCGAAATATAAGAAGTTGAAATTTTGATGGCCCAGTTCTTCCAACGTATCGTAGAGACATAGTTTTTACTGAAAAATATAAAACATCATGGAATGGAGAATTGTTTCTACAATTTGATTCTGGACCCGAGGACATTCGTATGTTAATTTTCAGTACGAAAAGAAATTTGCAGTTGTTAGTGCGAAGTGAACACTGGTATGCCGATGGGAATTTCAAAATTGTTCCTTTACTTTTTTATCAGCTGTATACGATACATGGATTCAAAGACAAAATATCGCTTCCATTAGTTTATGCATTACTGGCTAACAAGTCTGAGGAAACGTATGTATCTCTACTACAGCAGCTGAAAGTATTGGAATCGGCTATGTCCATGCAATCAATAACTATAGATTTTGAGATGGCGATGATGAATGCTTGCAGAACAGTTTTTCCTGACGCTTCGCAACGGGGTTGTTTTTTCCACTTTTCACAATGTATTTTTCGTTCCATTCTGAATGATGGATTGAAACAACGTTATGAAACTGATGCTAATTTTGCTTTAAATATGCAAATTTTGGCAGCAATTGCATATGTGCCTACTCCAATTGTGACGGTCGTTTTTGAACATTTGCATGAAAATGGTGTTTTTCCTACAGAATCGCAAGTAGTTGTTGATTATTTTGAGGATACATGGATTGGACGCCCAACCAGACGACATCTTCGTCGACCACCAAAGTATTCCCATGAAATGTGGAACGTATGCCAGCTTGTTCTTGAAGGATTACCAAGAACGAATAATTCAGTTGAAGGGTGGCATAGAGGATTTGAGGATGATAAGTCACTGCTAATCATCCCAACATTCGGAAATTTATCGATTGCATTAAAAAAGAACAAAGTATTAACGAAATGCGCATTGAACAATATTTAAGTGGAAGTGATTTGGGCAACAACAAAAAAAGAAGTATTGCGATTGTGATGAACGAATTAAAAGGCTTGTTAGTGCATACAATGAATGGGGTGATATTGTGGATTATCTAAGAGGTATAGCGCATAATATTTCTTATTAATAATTTACATACTGTGTTGTAAATATTACAGTTTCTTAGTAATTAATTATCCCAACATGACTGATTCTGAAGATTGCATAAACATTCATTTTGAATTTTTGCAGTGTACTATGACATACCTAATGTTATAATTAGTTTAGTTTAAAATTAACCAATTGTTATATTGTTCAAATAATGGATTTTTTACTATTTTTGTGATACATGTAACTATTAAAATTCATAACCTACCTATTAAATTGCACATTTCCAAACATGTGTTTTTTTTTTTTTTTTTTTATTTCCGTACTATTCCCTCATAGAATTCCAAAAACATGCTAATCATAGCTTAGGGCAGAAACTTTAAAAAAAAATAACTTTTTAAGATTTGACCAAACACATCTCATTGCTTCTAGAGGGTAAAATGAGATAAACTTACGCGGCGGTAAATTGTTTATGGGAAAAACTGACACGACGGTATTTTCCGGACCCCACTGTTCAAGGTTTAGGCTTAAATGGTTGCCAAACGAACTAATGAGACTCTTGGCAGAGAAGAAAAATGCGTCGGATGCATTTAAATTATCAGGTGACACAGAAGCCTATGGCAGATATAAGCTAGTCTGTAATCAAGTCACAAAGGAAGTTAGGCAGGCGAAGGCAGATTACGAGAAATCTTTAGCAAAGGATGCTAAGAAAAACAGCAAGGATTTCTTTACTTATATAAACTCTAAAAAGAAGGGGATGAATTTGATTGGTCCACTTGATATTGATGGTTCAACTGTTGACTATCCTGCTCAGATAGCAAACAAACTGAATGAGTATTTTGCATCTAAATTCACACGTGAGGAATTATTAAGGTTTGAAAATGGCAGGTTATCAAATTGTAGCAGGGTGCTTAATGATTTTGTAATAACTGAGAGCGAAGTGGAGGGGAAATTGGTGAAATTAAACATAGGAAAGGCATCTGGGGTGGATGGGATCTATCCAGTTATATTAACGGAGAAGGCAAAGGAAGTAAGCAAACCCTTAGCCATAATTATGAGAGCATCCTTGGAGTCGGGGGAGGTCCCAACGGACTGGAGATGTGCAAATATAACACCAATTCACAAAGGGGGATCGAAGGGTGACATGAGTATTTACAGACCAGTATTTACATGAGTATTTACAGATCAGATCCTCTGTTCTGAGTTAAATAATATAGTCACTGGTTAAAGATGCATTGCAGGATCACCTAGACAAGACAGCAGCAACAATTCAGACACAGCATGGGTTTGTTAAAGGAAAGTCTTGTCTGACAAATATGATTGGATATTATGATGTGGTTACAAAGGAACTGGATGCAAAAAAATAATTTTCATATCATATACTTGGATTTCAGGAAAGCTTTTGACTGTTGCGCATGGAAAACTACTGTAAAAATTGGAGCAGATTGATATTAAGGGTAAATTGCTACAATGGATAAAAGGATGGTTGAGTGGGAGAAGTCAGTGGGTCTTCTCCCACTCAACATCAATGGGTGCTGCTCTTTGTGGACTAATGTTATTAGTCGAGTCTCACAGGATTCGGTGTTGGGTCCACTGTTGTTTTGTATATATATCTATGATATTGATAGCCACACCTTAAGTAATTTACACAGGTCTTGGAGGCCTCATTTCAGGAAGGATGTAGATTTGCTTGAGCGTGTACAGAAAAGGGCAAGAAGATTGGTGAAGGGAATGAAGAGATCCAGTGGCATAGCTACAATGAAGGCAAGCAAGGCAATTGACTCCGGGCCCGGGCCGATTAGGGGCTCAGTGTCTTTGACTGTCTCCTCTTTTTGCAATTTTCATTAATTAAGTAGGTGCCAGAACATGTTCTTTGCCTCCCATCAGTAGCTACGCTACTGATGGGATCCTCTTAAGTATTGCAAATTGCACCGGCTGGAGACACCTCAATCAGATCTGATTGAGGTATATAAGGCCTTGAATGGATTAAGCACACTGAATTCTGAGGTGATTCTTCCACTTGTTCATATTACGAACCTAATGGGTTCAAATTGATAAATTCAAATTGTGGAAAGACAGACGTAGAATAGATATACAGAAATTTGCCTTTAGCCAGCAGGTGGTTAATTGCTGGAACAAACTTCCATCTGTCGTGGAAATTGATAGGTTAAATAAATTTCAGGAGCAACTGGACAAACATTTAGAGGGAATGGTCGTGTAATTTTTTTTTTTTTTTTTTGGCTGATGCTGCATAGGCTCATATGCTTCCTTTCTTGCATCACATGCCACTATTACTACTGTCCTTAGTACCGTGCATGAGTTGAAGGTTAAAACACAAAAGAAGATACCTGTTTACATTAGATTTAGAGATCGTAATTTGCAGGAAATATGTATGAAGGAAGGTTGTTTCGGTAAACAGAAGTTGAATGTGTAAATGAGGAAAAAGAAAATTTAGTTCTGTGAGTTTGAAATTGGATAGTAAAAGGATGTTGACAGGTTGTGGCACATGTTCGGATTATTTTGAAAGAGAGAGCAGGAATTATAGAAGCCAATTTAGAAGAACAGTGCCCATGGAAGTATCTACAGAAAAGTCAAGCAGCAGAAAGTCTGTGAGACAGAGAATGCAGATTTTTAATTAGAAAGGGGTCATTAATTAACTTAACTACCCTTTTTTGAATGGAGTCTAGCAGCCGTCTGATCAACGATCAGACGGAAGGTTTCTAGATAGTTTAAGAGTTCGCGGTTAATTGATTTCTCCATTACTTTAGAAAGAGTAGAAGTAATTGCAATGGGGCGATAATTGGATGGGAGGGATTTGTCACCCTTTTTAAGAACAGGCTGGATATGAGCAAATTTTCAAGCAGAAGGAAAAACACATTTGGAATAAGAAAGTGAAAAAAAAGCGGCAAAGAACAGGAGTAAGTTCAGGAGCACAGGTTTTGAGAACAAGTGGAGAAATACCATCAGGACCTGGAGCTTTCTTAGCATCAAGATTCATCAAAATCCTTCTGATATCCTTTGGATGGAAGACCACAGGAGGCATTGAATGGAGCATGTTGGGAATGGTGGGAAATGTTTTACCAAGACCATTAATACATGAGTTGGAAGAAAAATGGGATGCTAGCAGGTAGGTCAGCTTTATCCTTGGCTGAAGTGACAATAGAACCATCTGGTTTGGACAGAGATGGGCAAAAGTTGCGGCCAATAGCTTTGGCAAGAGACCAGAATGCTCGGCTACCATTAGGGCAAGAAGCAAGTTTTCTACTCTTAGCCTGTTAAAACTCTAGTTTGGACTGATTAATAACTGCTTTACAATTGCTGCGAGCTTTGGTGTAGGCAGAAAATGAAACTGGAGAATTAGAAACAAGCCAATTACGATATGCAACATTATTCTCTTGAAGAGCCTTAGCACATTAATTGGAAAACCAAGGTTTAGATAAAGGACGAGATTTTAAGGTGGAGTGTGGGATAAAGGATTCCATTCCTGCAAGAATAATTTCACTGACACGATCTGAGCAAACGTTGACATCAGAAGTTTTGAAACAGTAATCCGACCAAGGAAAAGAAGAAAAGAAGTCTCGCAGGTCATCCCATTTTACATTCCTGTAATGCCAAACAACTCGAGGTTGGGAATAGCCATGAGATAAAGGTTCCATTGGGGACAATCACCAAGTTGTAATCTGAAGTGCCTAAAGGACCTCTCACTTCGACCGTGTACTTAGATGGGTGGATTGTGAGAAAAAGATCAAGCGTATTGGCTGTATGATTAGGATTGTCCGGTACTCTTGTAGGTAAATGAACAATCTGTGCTAGGTCATTAGTAATTGCAAAAGCCTCAGCATCTCGACCTGCTGGGTTGGTGTGACTAGAAAATGGAAGCCAGCTAGAGTTGTGAACATTAAAATCACCAAGGAAAATTATCTCACTGATGGAACTGATGGAACCTCACTGTTAGGAAAGTTGGACTGGAGAAAGTCAAGTTGTAAAGAGAGTAAGTCAAAGAGTTCCAAGTGATTAGTGAAGTTGGGAGAATGGTAGAGACAACAGATGAATTTGACACAATGAGGTAGAGAGATTTTAAGCCAGAGAAGATCGAAGAGAGGAGATTACAAATTGCCAAGACTCTGACATGGAATATTAGAAAAGGACATATGCACAAGTACCACCTTTGAGGCGAAAGGAATCATACAGCGAATAATTTGGGCATCTGAGATGAGCAATAGTTGAATCAACCGATAACTGAGATTCTGTCAGAAAAAGTAAATGGGGTTTGGCAGACTGCCAGTGGAAATGGACATCGTTGAGATTAGAATTGAGACCACGTATATTTGTGAAATGAATTAGGAAGTGCTTGGGAGATTTAGATCTTTTCGCAGATAAGCTTGCTCTATTAGTTTGACAATTCATGGTGTATTCAATAGTAAGAAAAAGTGGATGGGACATGCTGTAGGAAGTAATGAAATTTTCGGATATGGCGTACACGTGGTAAGAATATACCCAGATCTTTAACATAACATGGCCTCGACAATGCTCCCTGCATACACACTACTCGGACTCCCCCCAGTCACTATCTGGCAGAGTAGACGTAGCAAGATTATACACTAGCTGATCCGGAAGCCTCCTAGAGAGTTACCAATAGGTTCGGTCCGGTGTACTAACTAGCAGCCGGCCTGCGAACACCGTTTTTTACCCTCGAAATGTAAGGAATATTGGATCTCGCCACGATGTTCATCATAACCTCAAAAGTCATCAATCATACTGCATGATGGAAGAGATAGGGAAGGGTTGACCAGAACTTAGCTCTAGATATTAAACATGGGTTCCACCACTTCAAGCCTCCAATAAGCAAAGTGGTGGTATTTCACCGGTTGATGAGTCATCTACCACCTAGTACTGCCTGTTAACATAGAGGGGGCGGCGTTCCTCCATGTGGTGTGGGCGTGGCGCCCACACCACATGGAGGAACGCCGCACACCTTGACCCCTGCTTACGCGCCCACACCTCGACCCCTGCTTACGTTGGTTCACACCTTGGTGGTCACCCACCATGTACTTGTGCATGGAGGTTATACCCAGGATTACTAACAGTCCCACCATCGTGAAGGTTCAAGCAGAGGATTTGGGTGTCACACACCATCCGGACTTCGCCGAAATTGGGTCCACTTGACTTGAGTGTCACCCAAATATCAGTTCCATCAGCGTTTTAGACTCCCAGGTAGCAAGTACAGCTTATCTGGCATATCTGAGAGAATGTCTGTGACAACCTCAAGGACTAGATGATGGTATATCAAGCTTAATGTCCAAGTTTGCAGATGATACAAAAGTTGGCAGGGTTGTTAAGGACACTACTGACGCTATACTGCTGCAACAGGACCTGGAAAGGTTGAGCAGATGGGCTGAGAGGTGGCAAATGAAGTTTAACATTGACAAATGTAAAGTACTACATATGGGAAACAGCAACCCCAGAACAACATATCAAATCTGTGGTACTACACTGACAGTGGTAGAGAATGAAAAGGACCTGGGGGTAACTGTGTAGGCAGATATGAAGTTCTCTGAGCAGTGCAGACGGACTGCAAGAGTAGCTCATGGTGTCTTATCAATGATATACAGGAATTTTTCTAGCAGGGATAAGGAGGTGATTATTCCCTTGTATAAGGCATTGGTCAGGCCACTCCTTGAGTACTGTATACAGTCTGGAGGCCTCATTTCAAGAAGGATGCAGAGCTGCAGGAACGAGTACAGAGAAGGGCAACAAGGTTAGTGAATGGAACAAAGGGTTGTTCTTACGAAGAAAGGCTTAAGTTTTGCAAATTACAGTGTCTGGAGACTGGCACCGGCGAGGTGATCTAATTGAGGTGTATAAAGCCTTTAATGGTTTGAGCATGCTCAATGCTGATGGGATTCTTCCTCTTGCTCAGAATAATCACCTGAGAGGTCATAAATTCAAATTGAGAAAAGACGGATGTAGGATAGACGTGAGGAAATTTGCCTTTAGCCAGCGGGTAGTTGGTTGGTGGAACAGACTTCCATCCCTTGTCGTGGAAGTTGATAGCCTAAATAAATTTAAGGCTCAGCTGGACAGGTATTTCGAACGAACGGAGGGGTGAAGTGGAAGTTTTTTTTTTTTTCTCTCTCTGGCAGATGCTGCATAAACTTGCTTTCTTGCATCATATGCCTCTACTAATGCTAAATGCTGATGCTAACAGCATTAGCGGAGAGGTTAAATGATTGAGAGCCATTTACCATTACCTGTAGCGAGGGGTCAGAGAGAAAACTGGATATCCAATTACAAAACCAGTTGGCAAACCATAAGATGGAAACTTATTTCAAAGACCTTCAAGGCCAAACACAATCAAAATCCTTTGAATTGACAAGAGGAACCGCTTGAATTTCCACAAACTTTTCTATTGAATTTGTCCATAGATGAGTAAAATAATCCAGAACATCACCAGTGGATCAACACTGACTGAATCCATACTGGCAATCGTTGATCAGATGGAAGGTTACTAGATAGTTTAAGAGTTGGCAATTAATTGATTTCTCCATTACTTTAGAAAGAAGAGAAGTAATTGTAATGGGGCAATAATTGGATACGAGGGATGTCACTCTTTTTAGGGACTGGCTGGATATGAGCAGATTTCCCAGCAGAAGGAAAAACACCTTTGGAATAAGAAAGCGAAAAAAGGAAACACAGAACATGAGTAAGTTCGGGAGCACACATTTTGAGAACAAGTGGAGAAACTCCATCATGACTTGGAGCTTTCTTACTGTCCAGATTTGTCAAAATCCTTCTGACATCCTTTTTACGGAAGAACACAGGAAGCATTGAATGGAGCATACTGGGAATGATGGGAGGTGATTTACCAAGATCACTAATACACGAGTTGGAAGGAAAATAGGAAGCTAACACGTCAGCTTTATACTTGGCTGAAGTAGCAATAGAACCATCTGATTATGACAGAAGTAGGAATAGAGATGGGCAAAAATTGCACCCAATAGCTTTGGTAAGAGACCAGAATGCTTGACTACCATTTGGACAAGAAGCAAGTTTTCTACTCTTAGCCTGTTCAAAATCTAGTTTGTAGTGATTAATAAAAGCTTAATTGGTTTATAACTCATAACTAGTTTATGAGTTGGCAGTTACACAATTTCTAGATTATGTTAGAAGGAGTAGAAAGTACGAGACAATAATTGGATGGGAGGGATTTATCACCCTTTTTAGGAACTGGCTGGATATGAGCTAATTTCCAAGCAGAAGGGAAAACACCCTTGGAACAAGAAAATGAAAAAGGGCAACACAAAACAGCAGTAAGCTCAGTAGCACAGGTTTGGAGAACAAGTAGAGAAACCATCAGGCCTTGGTTCTTTCTTGGCATCATCAACAATGATCAAATTTCTCCTGACCTTCTTTTGAAGGAAGACTACAGGAGGGATGAATAGAGCGCACCAGGATTACAAGGTGATTTACCACATCGTACCATTGATCTCCTGGTTATGACAACTAATATTAATATAGTAGGGCTACCAGAAACATGATGCCACCCAGTAATTGGTGATGAGTTATACAATAGTAGGTATAATGCATTTAGGAAAGATAGGAACAATAGAAGGGTGGTGGGGTCATGCTTCTTATCAAAAAAATCCTTAACCCGAAAAGAGCCTTTGCTAAGTCTGAAGTTACATCTGCCAGCATAGAATCTGCATGGTGTGAGTTAGCTGGAAGCAAAGGAACAATGAGAACAAGGATAATCTGCAGACCAAAAGATTGTGAAGAATATGATGAGTCTTCACATGCAGATTCAATGGGCAAGCAAGTGTGAATGCCTTATTTTAATCTGCCCCAGATTGATTGGAATAAGTGGGAGGAAATCTCACAATGAGGAAAAACTTTTTTAAATAAATTAGATGATTGCTATTTGTACTAGCATGTTAGAGAAAGAACTAGGAGTGAGAATATTGTTAACCTCATCATTATAAATGGTTCAGATAACATCACAGGGCTAAAAGTAAAGGAACCATTGTCAGGAAGTGATCATGCAATCATCAGCTGGAAGATAAAGAAAGATGTTGCATTAGTTAAAGGTTAAGGCACAGATTTTAACTTCTGAGCGGAGGACTTTGACAATTTAAGGCACTATATGGCCTGTGTGAAATGGGTGGATTGCCAAGGGATGGCAAATACATTTGAATTACGGAATACTTTAAAAGCAAAAATCACAGACTCCATGAATGCATTCCATTCAGAAAATATTGCAGGAGGAGTATGCTGAAATGGATGACTGCAGAGCTGGCCAGCCAAATAGAGAAGAAAAAGAGAGCTACAGAAAAATGAAAAGTACTGAAGCCTAACAGATATAAGTTGATCTGTAACAGTACCACAAATAAGGTCCGGGAGGCCAAGGGTGCATATGAGGAAGCATTGGCTAAGAGAGCAAAGAATGGGGACAAGGAATTTTTTTTTCTATGTGAATACAAAGAAGAAAAAAACGAATCAGGTTGGACCCTTGTGCACTGAGTGTGGGAAAGTTTTAAAAACCCAACTGATGTTGCAGATGAATTGAACAGTTACTTTGCATCCATCTTTACAGATGAAAGTCTCTTTATGTTGGGAAGAGGCTGTGCAAGTAAGGCTGGGCTATATGATATTAGTGATGTTGTAATTACAAATTATTAGAAAAATGTTTGAGCATAGAGCCACATAAGGCTATCAAACTTGATGACATACACACTTAGTTTAGAGGAAGAGCATAAGGGAGTGTACTAACCCACTGAGGTTAATTATAAAGTCAACTTTGGACTCAGGTGAGATTCCTTTGGATTAGAGAAGTGGAAATGTATTGTCAATTCATAACAGTGGTTATAGGAGAGAAGTTAGTAACTATGGACCTAGTCTGACTTGAGTGATAGGAAAAATCTTAGACACAGCGATTGTGAGTGCAATTCAGGGACATTTAGACAGCATTCTGAAAGACATATTATTGCTTTATTAAAGGTAAATCATGCTTAGCTAACTTAGAAGGCTATTTTGACACAGTTACTCATGAACTGGATTTAGGCAATAATTTCGATATAGTTTATTTGAATCTTAGCAAAGAATTTGACTCGGTCCCTTGTGAGAGGTTACCTCACAAGGGACTGTTCATAAGCTTGAACAGGTTGGGATTACTGGTAAGATTCTAAGATGCATCGCTAGGTCACTGCAGGGCAGAAGGCAGAGGGTTGCGATTAATGAATATTCTTCAGATTGGTGTAATTTCAAGTCAGGTCCCCCAAGGATCGGTTCTTGGGCCACTTTTGTTTCTCAAAATTTGCATTTGACTTAAAGATTGGCAAGGTTGTTAATGATAAGTGGCAAGCAGCATTCCTTCAGTATGTCTTGAACAGACTTCAAAGATGGTCAGAGAAGAGGCAGGCATGCTTTAATGATGCTAAATGCAAGGTCTTACACTTGGGGAACAGCAGCAACCCAGAAATAAATTATACACTTGGTAGGGTTGAATTAAAAAGAGTGGAGGAGGAAAGGGATCTGGGAGTTATAATACGGGCAGATATGAAGTTTACTGAATAGTGAAAACACACAGTCAAGAAAGCCTATGGTGTCCTGTCGATTTGTCGAACACTATCCTGTAGCGATAGGAAGATCATAATCCCACTCAATGCAATCATAAGACCACATCTGAAAAAAGACTTCAAGCTACTTAAAAGAGTACAAAGACAGACAACTCCAATGGTGAGATGAATAGAAAAACAACCATATGAGGAAAGACTCCAATTATGTGGGCTACAGAGTTTGGCAACCAGACCCTCAGAGGTGATCTGATTGAAGTTTATAAGGCTCTGAGAGGAATCAGTAAAATGACTGAAGGTGGAATTCTTGCAGAACCCCTAGTTATAAATTCAAATTACAGGGGTTGAGGTTTAGATTAGATTGTAGGAAATTTTCTTTTTAGCCTGTGAGTTGTTGACAGCTGTAACAAGGTTGAGGCTGACAGTTTGAATAAATTCAAATATCAACTGGTTACTAACCTGTGTAAAGAGGGAAACATAAAATGTGTGTTTTATTATCTACTTGGTTGGTTGGTTTTTTTACCAGGGCAGCAAAAGCCTGTGGCTTCCTTGCACAATATAGTGAATACTATATTGTGCAAGGAAGCCACAAGATCGTTACCAAGATCGTTAATACAGGAGTTAGAAGAAAGTGGAATTCTAGCAGTTCAGCTTTATCTTTGGCTGAAGTGGCAATAAAACCATCTGGATTTGACAGAGGTCAGAACAGAGATAAGCAAAACTTGCAGCTGACAGTTTGAATAAATTCAAATGTCAACTAGTTACTCACCTGTGTAAAGAGGGAAACATACAATGTGTGTTTTCTTATCTACTTGGTTGGTTGGTTTTTAATAGCTCTGATATGAGACCAGAATGCTCAACTGCCATTTGCAGAAAAATCAAGTTTTCTACTCTTAGTCTGTTCAAAATCTAGTTAGGACTGATTTGTAGCCAAGTGGTCAGGGGCATGAGTGCAGTAGCACACGCTCTTTGAGTAGACCGGGATTCAAGCCCCAGACTGCTGAATACGGTCGATCTGCCAACCTGCACTGGACCAGCGTGGCAGATTATGGTCCATTTACCTCAGCATGAATTGTTGAGGAGGCTTCCATCCTGCAGTGGGTTGATAATGGCTGCACTTTACTTTTTTTTACTTTTTAATAACTGCTTTGCAATTTTGAGAGCCTTGGTATAGGCAACAAATGAAGCTGGAGATTTGGATACAAGACAATTGTGATATGTAACATTCTTATCTTGAACAGCCTTAGAACATTTATTGGAAAACAAAGGTTTAGATAAAGGATGAGATTTTAACATGGAATGTGGAATAAAAGATTCTATTCCTACTAGAATAATTTCCTGCAACGTAATATTTCCTGGTAACACAGAGGGGATGCATTTGTCCATGTGGTGTGGGCACCAAACCCCCAATCTCTGCTTACATTGGTTCACACCTGGGTGGTCACCTTCAGTATACTAGGTGCCATATTTCAGGACTTGCACATGGGAGATATACCCAGGGTTACTAATAGTCCCACCATTGTAAAGGTGCAAGCAAAGGATTTGGCTGTCACAGACTGACTAGACTTTTCCGAAATTAGGTTCACTTGACTTGTGTGTCACCTGAATATCAGTTCAATCAGTTTTAGACTCCCACGTAACAAGCCCAACTTGACAAACGTGAGAGAATATCTGTGAGAGCCTCAAAGACCAATGGGTAATCAGACTAAAAGACAAAGTATTAAAGGTTATATCATTCCCTTTGCATTCTACTAATACACAATGCTGTTATGCACTAACAATTAACATATCTGTTCTGAAATAGCCATGTAATTCAGTTTGCCAGAACTGATAACAGCATTTTTTCAGTACACAATTCTTAATAGTGGTCATAAATGATGACATTTACTATCATTCTGATATTCTAACCACACCATCACCTCCTTAATGTTTTCAAGAACTTTGTTGCATCATATTCCACTACTGATGCAATGCTAATGCCAAAAGACTGCGGTACAAATTATTCCCCAGGGTTCAGTGTTGGATCAATTGTCGTTTTCTATATTTATCAATGATACTGATAAAGGCATATCAGGCTTAATATTCAAATTTGCAGATGATACAAAGGTTGGCAGAGTGGTTAATGACAGTATGATACTACTACTAAAACATCCATAAAAATTAAGCAAATGGACTGAGAAATGGAATTTGAAGTTTTAACATTAATAAATGCAAAGTACTACTACATATGGATAGGAGCAATCACAAAGTAACATACCAACTAGGTAGTTCATTACTCTGGGGTTTTCATTTTGGTCTTTGTGGTCTTTTATATTTCCAGCATAGTGGAAAATGAAAGACCTTTCCGTAATTATGCAGTCAGATATGAAGTTCTCTAAGCAATGTAGACAAACTTCTGGGACAGCTCATGGGATTCTATCAATGATACAGGGATAAATTTTACTAGTATTGTTAATGTCATGTTTATCCCATTGTATAAGACAATGGTCAGGCAACATCTTGAATACTGCATAAAGGTCTAGAGGTCTTATTTTAGGAAGGATGTGGAGCTGCTGGGACAGATACAGAGAAGGGCAAAAAGATTGAAGGAAACAAAGCCTTCAGTTCTGCAAAAAAGCTTTAGTTCTTCAAATTGCCACATCTGGAGACTAGGCACCAGCAAGGTGATCTGATGAGGCATTTAAGGCTTTGAATGGATTGAGCATAATGTAATTCTTCTTCTTCTTGCTCAGACCATACACATGAGGGGGCACAAATTCAAATTGAGAAAGGACAGGTGTAGAACAGATGTGCAGAAGTTTACCTTCAGCCAGCGGGCAGTTGATTGCAGGAACAGAATTGCATCTGTTGTCAAGGAGGTTGATAGCATAAATGAATTTATTTGAAAACAAACTATTGGAGGGAATGAATAGGTGAAATGGCAAGTGTCTTGTTTTGTTTTGTTTTTTTTTTTTTTTTTTTTTTTTGTTGAGGCTGTATATGCTGTTTTTCTTCATTTGCCACTGCTAATACCAATTTCAATCAGCAGATACATAGGGATGCTCATGTTTAATTCCATGAGAAAGGGCAAGATAAAAAACCAAAATAAATTTGAATGCAACAAGTCAGCACCAAACTGACTAATATGAGTGTCTTGGAAACTAAAATCTTTTGAGGTTGGTTTATTTTATTATTTTATTTTTACATACTTGGATGTATCAATATTGGTCAAATAACCAAAAATCCTCCAGATAATAATGATCCTGTGGTCTGAAAAAGCTGCTCAGTGACATGAGAGGCCAACGAAGGCTGACAGTCATGGTAACTAGAGAGAGATGTTCAAGAATGCACAACATGTACCTTGAAACATATGGGGGTATCACAGCTGACTGACAAATATTGTAAAAATGTTTGTCTGGTCTAGCAAATCCTGGTTCCTGTTGCTTCATACTGCTGAGAGCACAAGAAATGACAAAAACAGCATCACTCCACAGACTGGTTCCACCAAGTGCTAACCAATACAGGTGGTGGTAGGCACTCTGCACACCACCCATAACAATGGGGCAACATTTGAATGTCAAGTCATTTCAAATTTCATTCCAAGAAGCTGTATGTCTAGGCTTGTTAACGGGAAATTCTGCTTCTACAAGGTTGGGGTACACAAAGTTGCAAGAATATTTCCTAATAATATTGAGGCAGTGTTAGGTGGGTCGGAAAACTGGTAGCTTGTGGGAGATACACAGACTAATAGATTAACAATAGCCACAGGCAGAGGTGAAAGTGATTCTTGCACTTCTTCTATTGGAATGAGCAGAAGCCTTTAACGCATGGTACTGAGGATTTCAAGAACTGCTGAGAGGCATCATGAAACAACTAAATACATGAGCTGTGTTGGGGTAACTAAGAATAATAATAGGTGCTTGTATACATGCATGTACACCAATGCTAGGAGAATGGTAAATAAATTTCATGAATTTGAAGTGCTGGTCCATGATTGGTAAATCATGGAAAGATTTTACTATGAATACCATTATTCTGTTCTGTGTTTTTTGTGAAAAAAATGTTCCATGCAAGAACAAAATTACAGATCGACCAAATCTGAAAACAGCATCGCACATTATGACAAAGAAAAGGAAAAGTGAGGAAAAATATCCAGAGCAAATGCATTTAACCACGCCATGTATGTCAAAAGGTGAGAAAAAGGACTTTCAAAAGATTTGGTCTTGCTCAGGTAAGCAGCGATATTCCTTTCACTAAGTTGAACAATCAAGTCTTCAAGCAATTTTTGAAAAAATATTGTATAAATGAAAATATTCCAGATGAATTTACCTTGAGAAAGAATTACTCAAAACTATGACATTCGTGAATTTCGTCAAGATAGAGAAAACTACATTTGGATATCCAATGACAAAACGACAGATGTTTACAGCTACTATAATGCACATTTGGAAAATTAGATGCAGAACCATCGCCATTTGTATTTACTTGCCTGTAGGACCTCGAAAAAATAAATTATTCTATAATTGCAAGATTTTGTAATGATCCGCTGCAGTTATTATGACCAGAATCAACCCATAACAAAAGAGTGCATTTTTGTTAGTGACGCTGCTTTTTTATATGGCAAAATCCACTTCTGCTTACAAGTCTTCTATCCAAAATGGATCCATTTTGGATAGAAGAATCTGCGTAAGCCATGGGCTAAGCAAGCCCATGGCTTACGTAGATTGGCAAAGGAAATTTGGGAGAATTTTATTGAAATTTTATTGCTGGTGTGTGAGCATTAGTAAAGGCACATGATGCAAGAAAGAAAGCTTATATATCATTGGCCAAAAAAAAAAAAAAAATCCTTCTCATTTCACCCATCCACTCACTCCAAATGTTTGTCTAGTTCTGCCTTGAATCTATTTAAGCTATCAACTTCTACAATGACAGATGGAAGTTTGTTCCAGCAATCAACCACCCGCGAGCTAAAGGCAAACTTCTGCACATCTATCTTACAGCCATCTTTCCTCAATTTGAATTTATGTCCTCTCAGGCGATTATTCTGAGCAAAAGGAAGGAAGAATCCCATCAGCATTGAGCATGCTCAAACCATTCAAGGCTTTATATACTTCAATCAGATCAACTTGCAGGTGCCTAGTCTCCAGACACTAATTTGCAAAACTTAAGCCTTTCTTTTCTTTTTTTTAGCAGCTCTATATCCTTCTTAAAATGAGGCCTCCAGACCTGTATACAGTACTCAAGGTGTGGCCTGACCATTGCCTTATACAAAGAGATAATCACCTCCTTATCCCTGCTAGAAAAATTCCTATATTTCATTGACAAGACAAGATGAGCTACTCTTGCAGACTGTCTGCACTGCTCATAAAACTTATTTCTAATATAAAAAATATTGTCAAAGCATCTTCGAGAATAGCAACTTACAGAAATATGCTTCATACTCTTCCTCTCCAACCTGATCCTGTTCTCATAAGACAGTGAACGTGGTTACAAGCAGCATCGTTTTATGCTAAAAATTTTGATTTTATAAAAGCATTTGTTGGTTCCATTGATAGTGCACATTCAGTAGCTATTGGAAGTGCTATGGCAATGATTTCTGATCCTTTGGCTAGAAAACATTTATTGTTTATACATGGCCACTGCAGTTGGCTACCTTGAAATGTGGGGCCTTTCTTTGAGCAGAGCAATTGAAGAAAAATTGGAAAATATTTCAATTGGAAATTTCAACCCGGCCTGGAGGCATAGGAGAAGAAATAAGAACATACAATAATGTAGCAGTAGTAAAGGTAGTAATGGCAAATGATGCAAGAAGACAAGCTTATATAGCATCAGACAAAGAAAACCAAGTTCACCCATCTGTACCATCCAAGAATTTGTCTAGTTCTCCATTGAATTTATTCGACCCATCCACTTCCACAACAGATGGAAGCCTGTTCCAACAATAAAACAACTGCTGGCTAAATGCAAACTTCTGCACATCTACCCAGCAACCAACCTTCCTCAGCTTGAATTTATGTCCCCCTCATGGGTATACTTTCAAGCAAGTGGAAGAATACCATTAACATTTGGCTTGCCCAATCCATTGTATTTTAATGGTGCCACTTCATCGATCGTCTCCTCATTTCAGGGTATTAATGATGCACCCAGGTTCCGTCACCTGTGACTATCGCAAAATAAAGACCTCTCCTTCACTCTCGTAGCACTGTAAAAGTTCTGCACAGATGATTTTCCAGGCTTTTTTGTGATCATGTGTAAGTATTTTTGGGAACTACAAGGGCACAAACCTTGTTGTAGACTAGTCCTTTATGACGGTTATCACAGCAGGTTTCCCTATACCTACAGCTTTCCACAATTCAAGTGTTGTTATGCAGCAGTGCGTCGATTCGGCTCCTTTTGTCTGTTGTCACTGATGTTACTATGCGGTTGCTTCAGGGTTTTCAACAATGTCACTTTCCCCCACTCAAAGTGTGTTACCCAATGTCTAACTGTACTAACCTTGTTGTAATCTACGGTACTGTCATCATAAACATTTTTGAGACATTTCTTCCTTGGTAAGAAATTCAATCACCACTCTGCTTGATATGTATATCTGATCATCCACCATTTTGAACTATCCATGTGCTGCACTCATGAGACAAATCACAGCACCACTCAGTACAGTGAAACTAGAGACCTCTAGTGACCACTCAGTGACTGTGAAATGATCTACAGTGCCACATTTGAAAGCAAAAAATTAGGAGGCATTACTTTCTTATTAGTCCTCGTACATCCATTCTAAAATGAGGCCTCCAAACCTGTATAAAGAACTGAATATGTGGTCTGACAATTGCCCTATACAATGGGATAAACACTTTATCTCTGCTACCAAAGCTCCAGTATATTATTGACAAGCCCCATGAGCTGTGCTGCTCAGAGAATTATATATCCAACTGCACAATTACCCCCACGTGTTTTTCATTCTCTACAACCCTGAGTATTAGTTTATTAGTTATTAGTTATACCTTTATTAGTTATACAGTAAAGAGTAAAGATTAGAGTAAAGGTTTATTAGTTATACCTTTCATTTGTCAAAGTTAAACTTCAACTGACATTTCTCAGCATATCAATCCAATTTTTCCTGGATCTTGTTGCAGTAATTCACCCTAATGACTGTCATTAACCACCATACCAACCTCTTTTATCATCTGCAAACTTAGACATTAAGCCTGATACACCATCAATATCATTAATAAATACTGAAAACAACAATGGACCCAGCTGGGAAACTCCACAAATAACATTGGTTCAGGATGAGCAGTCTGTTAAAAAACACTGTTTTCTTCCACTTAACCATCTCTTTATCCACAGCAGTAACTTGCTCTTAATGCCACATTTCTCTAGTTTGTACAGCAGTCTTATGTGCAGCAGTATCAAAAACCTTCCTGAAATCCAAGTATATGACATTAAAATTGTTTTTTTTCACATCCAGTTTCTTGGTCACTGCATCATAGTAACCTATCACATTGGTTAGATAAGACCATTCCTTGAAATACCCATGCTGTGATTGTAGTATAATTGCACGCCTGTCCAAATGGTGCCGCATTACTTCTTTAACCAGTAATGCAATTATTTTCAGAACAGACATTAAGCCAACATGTTTGTAAATTATTCATGTTGCCTTCTGAACCTCCTTTATTAATTCAGGATATATTCACACTTGTCCAGTCCATAGGGACTGGACAAGTCACTATGGAAAAGTCCCTCCCTTAATATAACTGGATAGATTCCATCTGCCCCAGGTGTCTTTTTTAATCCTTCGGCAGCAATTTCTCCTCCACTTTCCTTTCAGTTATTACAAATCATATAGCCCCTCGTTGAAGTTTGGCATCACCTTTACTAAAGAATTCCTCATGTATGAATGTAGATGCAAAATACCTATTCAATTTGTCTGCAAATTGACATTTGCAGACAAATTGAATAGGTATTCAATTTGTCTTCAAACCAGAGCAGAGTCATCAAGGGTTAACCCATTGACATCAAGTGGCCCAATGTGATTCAGCCCCTTCCTTCTACTGTTAGCATAAACATAGAGGTGTTTGCTGTTTTTCTTTGCATTCTTTGCCAGAGACTTTCCATGATCTGTCTTAGCTTCCCTATTGTGACTTGTTTTATATCTACCATAGGGCTCTGTGTTGCCAAGTAACTTGCACACTTTTTGTCTCTGCTACTTTTCTCAATAGTTTATCTAACATCCACGTAGGTTTAAGCATTGGAGAATATTTATTTGTAGGTATGAAAAACCTGGTAGCTTCTTTGATTACTTCCCTAAATACGTAACATTTAGAATTTGCTGTTGGCAACATCATCAGTTGGACCCATTGTCTGAGACCTCTATAGTCGCCCTTAAGAAAGCAAAAGCCTTCTCCTTTACCGTTGACAGTAGTTATATCTTTAATTAAATTCCTCATTAGTACACTGTGATCGCAGCCACCCAGTGGGTCTTTTACCTGCAGTTTCTTATCCCATGAAAAATCTGGTTAATATCTAATAACCAGATCTAGAGTATTGCTTCCTCTTGATACCTCTCTAACATACTGCTGGATAAAACAGTCATCCAAGAAATCACAAACGTCTTGCTGGTGTGTGAGTGACCAACCACCAATTCAAGTCAACAACGCATATGAGACATTCCGATTTGTGGCCTACTCTATTTCCCTGTACAGCTGTTTGGTGTCCTCATCACAGTTATTAGACATATAACACACTCCTACTCTCAATTATGTTTTCCAAGTGCTTATATCATCACACCAAACTGATTCAATATTGCACTCATCACCCAAGTCAACTGGATACACTACCTTAGATTTAATATTCTTCTTAAATGATAACATATTCCCTCCTGTCCTGTTTGTCCTTACTGCGTACATTGTACTCCCCATATTGAAATTCAGAATCACACCACGTCTCCACTATTCCTACAATGTCTGCATTCGATTACTTAATCAGTACCTGAAATTCATCAAATTTATTTACAATGCTCCTAGTATTAGCATACATGCATGTTCTCTTAGTTATTCTAACACAGCCTATGTATCCATTTGTTCCATGATGATCCACAGCAGGGCTTGAAATCCCAGGTCCTGCTGTGGATCATCACCTAGCTTGGGATGTGTATCCTCCCAATCTAGCAGTTTTCCGATCCACCTATCACTGCCCTGATAGCATCAGCAAATATTCTTCCAACCTTTGCAGGATGAAAGCCTACTCAACAATTCATGCTGAGGGAAATGGACCATAATCTGCCACGCTGGTCCAGTGCAGGTTGGCAGATCGACCGTATTTAGCAGTCAGGGGATTGAACCCTGGTCTACTCAAAGAGTATGTGCTACTGCACTCCCACTAAGTGCATTTCATCTCAATAAAAATAGTCTCCCTGTTAACAAGCACAGACCACTCTGAGAAAAATTCTACCCCATGAGCCTTGCACATTCTCTCCTGGGCTAAAATGATTAACAAGGCTCTCACATATACTCATTCCTATTGTGTCTGGACAGAATTGAAGACACTTTCAAGTTCAATCCTAACTCACAATTGTACGTGTTATGTAAGTCCTGTTTTAGGAAAGAACTCAGGATTTTAAACTTGGAAGAAAATAGAAGCATTTATAAATGGGAAAGGAAATGAACTTCCACTTCAAGTAGATGCTTCAAAATCTCACATTTTTAAATACAGCCAAGTCACTACTTTAGAAGCAGAAAGGTCATTCCAAGGGTATAAAAGATCTTGGACGAAAAATACCACAAATTTATAATGGACAACTTTGAGAAATATATTATTGTCAATTGAAACAAAAATTATTCCAGGTGTTCATATTTCAAATGGAAAACTTTTAAAAAAGATGTTAAAACTTTTTATATATTGTTTTATTACTTTAACACGATGAATACAAACAAATTGTGGTTCAAACATAATTGTAATAAACAAAAAATATAATGTAAAAATTGTAGTCCACATATTAACATTTTAATATATATTTTATTAACCTGTTTTTAGCATTAGCATTAGTAGAGGCATATGATGCAAGAAAGCAAGCTTATTCAGCATCAGCCAAAAAAAAAAGAAAAAAAAAAAAAAAAAAAAACAACCACTACTCCCATTTCACCCCTCAATTCGTTCGAAATACCTGTCCAGCTGAGCCTTAAATTTGTTTAGGCTATCAACTTCAACAACAAGCGATGGAAGTCTATTCCACAAACCAACTGCCCGCTGGCTAAAGGCGAATTTCCGCACATCTATCCGACATCCGTCCTTCCTCAATTTGAATTTATGCCCTCTCAGGTGATTATTCTGAGCAAGAGGAAGAATTCCATCGGCATTGAGCATGATCAAGCCATTCAAAGCCTTGTACACCTCTATCAGATCACCTCGGCGATGCCTAGTCTCCAGGCTCTGTAATTTGCAAAACTTAAGCCTTTCTTCGTAAGAGCAACCCTTTGTTCCATTCACTAATCTTGTTGCCCTTCTCTGTACTCGTTCCAGCAGCTCTACATCCTTCTTGAAATGAGGCCTCCAGACCTGTATACAGTACTCAAGGTGTGGCCTGACCAATGCCTTATACAAGGGAATAATCACATCCCTGTCCCTGCTAGAAAAATTCCTGTATATCATTGACAAGACACCATGAGCTACTCTTGCAGCTCGTCTGCACTGCTCAGAGAACCTCATATCTGCCTGCACAATTACCCCCAGGTCCTTTTCATTCTCTACCACTGTCAGCGTAGTACCACAGAGTTGATACGTTGATCTGGGGTTACTGTTTCCCATATGTAGTACTTTACATTTGTCAATGTTAAACTTCATTTGCCACCTCTCAGCCCATCTGCTCAACCTTTCCAGATCCTGTTGCAGCAGCATAGTATCAGTAGTGTCCTTTACAACCCTGCCAACCTTTGTATCGTCTGCAAACTTGGACATTAAGCCTGATACACCATCATCAATATCATTTATAAATACAGAAAACAACAATGGACCCAACACTGAACCCTGAGGAACTCCACTAATAACATTAGTCCACGTTGAGCAGTGTCCATTGATTACCACTCTCTGTCTTCTGCCACTCAACCATCCCTTTATCCATAGCAGCAATTTGCCTCGAATGCCACACTTCTCCAATTTGTGCAGCAGTCTTCCATGCGCAACAGTATCAAAAGCCTTTCTAAGATCCAAATATATAATATCAAAGTTATTCCCTGCATCCAGTTCTTTTGTGACTAAATCATAGTATCCAATCAAATTGGTCAGACAAGACCTGCCCTTAACAAACCCATGCTGTGTCTGAGCTATAACTGAATTCTTGTCCAGATGATCCTGCAGTGCTTCTTTAACCAGTGCCTCCATTAATTTTCCTGGAACCGAAGTTAAACTAACAGGTCTATAATTACTTGTGTCAGCCTTTGATCCTCCTTTGTGAATTGGGGTTACATTTGCACATCTCCAGTCCATGGGTACCTCCCCTGAGTCCAAAGAAGCTCTCATAATTATGGCTAGGGGTTTGCTTACTTCCTTTGCTGCCTTCTTTAATATAACTGGATAGATCCCATCCACCCCGGGTGCCTTTTTTATGTTTATCCTCAACAATTTCTCCTCCACTTTCCTCTCAGTTATTAGAAAATCATCTAGCTCACTGCCAATGTTTACTTCACCTACGACATTCCCCTTCCTGAATAACTCCTCATGTGTGAATGTAGATGCAAAATACTCGTTTAGATTGTTAGCCACCTGAGCTGGATCCTCAACTGTTGAACCATCAACATCCAGTGGACCAATCTGATTCATCCCTTTCCTTCTTGAGTTTAAATAGGTAAAGAACTCTTTTCTGTTTTTCTTTGCATCCTTTGCCAAGGATTTCTCATAATCTGCCTTTGCCTGCCTAATCTCCTTTGTGACTTGGTTACAGACCAACTTATATCTATCATAGGCTTCCACGTCACCCATTAATTTGTATGTATCCCATGCATTTTTCTTCTCTGCCATATGTCTCATTACTTCATCTGACAACCATTTAGGCCTGAACCTTGAACAATATTTCTTGGTTGGTATGTAAAGCCTGGTAGCTTCCAAGATTAGTTCCTTGAATGCTTCCCATTTTGAATTTGCTGTTGGTAACATCATCAGTTGGTCCCACTGTATAGAATTTAAATACTGTCTCAGACCAGCATAGTCTCCTTTACGAAAGCAAAAACCCTTCCCTTTACCTCTGATGGTAGTTACCTCCTTGAGTAAATCCCACTTCAGCACACTGTGATCACTGCCACCCAGTGGTTCATTTATCTGCAGATTCCTAATGCATGAAGAATCACTACTGATAATCAGATCAAGAGTATTACTCCCTCTAGTTGCCTCCCGAACATGCTGGTGTAGAAAACAATCATCCAATAAATCCACAAAAGCCTTGCTAGTGTGTGAGTGACCAACCCACAAATTCCAGTCAATATCTGGGAAATTAAAATCCCCCATTATAAGACTCTCTGATTTACTGGCCCACTCTATTTCCCTGTACAGTATCTTATTATACTCATCAGAGTCATTAGGCCTATAGCACACTCCTACTCTCAATTTTGATTTACCTATGCTTATGTCACACCAAACTGACTCAACACTGCACTGTCCAGCGATGTCAACTGGCTTCACTTCCTTGGATTTTATGTGTTTTTTAACTAATAGCATAACCCCTCCTCCCTTCCTATCCTGTCTATCCTTTCTGTAGACGTTGTACTCCCCAAATTCCAGTTCTGCATTCCTTATATCTGTGTGACACCACGTCTCTGATATCCCAACAATATCTGCCTTTGATGTTTTGAGTAATACCTCAAATTCATCAAATTTATTTACTAAACTCCTAGCATTAGTGTACACGCAAGTATACATGCACCTGTTTCTATTCTTAGCTACCCTAACACAACCCATGTGTTTACTTGTACCGCAATGACTTCCAGCAGTCTCTGAAATATCCTGCATCTTGTTTTTCAGGCTTCTGCTCATTCCAATAGAAGCAGTGCAAGAATCTCTTTCACCTCTGCCCGTGGCTACTGTTAATCCATTAGTCTTTGTCTCCCCCCAAGCTAGCAGTTTTCCGACCCACCTAACACTGCCTCGATAGCATCAGCAAATATTCTTGCACCCTTTCTATTTAAGTGTATCCCATCCCTGTAGAAGCAATCTCTCCTGTTAACAAGTACAGTCCAGGCTGAAAAAAATTCTACCCCTTCAGCCTTGCACAATCTTTCCAGGGCCGAATTGATCGACAAGGCTCTCATCATATACTCCCTCCTATCGTGTCTGGGCAGAATTGCAGACACTTTCAAATTCAACCCTACTTCACGGCTTTTTTTCAACAGCGACCTGTACTTGTTAAGTAATTCCGCTGGTCTCCTACTCTTAATATCATTAGTGCCAACGTGTACAACTATATCACCTTTTGTGCCCTTAAAAGATGATATCTGCTCTACAACGTCATCAACCTTTGCCCCTGGCAGACATACCCTGGTCCTGTTCCACCTATCCTTTTTACAAAGCATGTTCCCCGTTTCCCTGACAATTGAGTCACCAACAACTACTAGTTCCTGTTGGACCAGCGCATTCTGCCTTGGGGGCTGCCTCTGTGTTGCAAGATGACCAAGTCCAAGCTCTGGTGTTGATGTGGGCAGCTGAGAGCTTGATGGGCCCCTCAATTTATTTCCTTCGAGGGCATCCACCCTGTCCTTCAAGGTCTCATATAGGCCCATAACAACGCCGAGTTGTCGCCTAATTTCCTTGCACTCCTTGCATCGTGCACACACAAAGACATCCCCCATGGCAGTATCATGTCCCGTACCCGATTGCTCCGCAAACATCAAGCAAACAGTGCATCTTAAAAGGCCGTGATTCAGGGGGCAACCGCCCCCCTCAGTTCTCCCCTGAGTCACAGCACTCCCATTAGCTTGAGCCTTTTGCTTTGCTGCTCTGGTCAGAGTCATGATTTCGATTTAAATGTCAATAAAATTACAATTTCAGAACAAAATTAAAACCTTAAACTTGTATCTTAACACAGTTATAACGCTATATTTATTTTTCGGTATCGAGTGTTATCTACGAGTTCCCTTTATATAACTTCCGTATCAAGTATGTATTAATTATTTGCTACGTTTGTACTCTAAGTCGTTATATATATATAGTTAAAAGTACAATTTAATTGACAATGAAGTTTAACAAGATTAATAGATGTACTGATTAATTGACAATATTATATTATGCACTATACTATACAAAGCTAATGCTATCGAATTCCGGATATGCTGTATCGCGCTTCAGTAACGAGTGTTATCTACGAAATCCCTTTATGTAACTTCTGTATCAAGTTATGTATTAATTATTTATTTTTACTAATTATTTATGTTCCGTAACCTAAGTGGTTATATGTATAGTTAAAATTACAATTTAATTGCCAATGAAGTTCGACAAGATTAATAGATTTTACTGATTAATTTTCACGTAGCAATGGCGGCCGTTTATGAACGGTAAACACGTGGATTTGATACCCTTTCCGATACTAAGTAATACCTACAAAATCTCTATCTAAGTTATTTTAACTTTAAGTACCGTAAATAGGAATATAAAGCTACTCTAGAAATAAGTTAATATGTCAATTTAAACTAATAAAGCAGAAAATAAATCAGAAAAAACTTCTCTATTCCAAGAGCGGCAGAAAGGCACGTCCGCACAGGAAATCCTCGACCTCAGAACATTTTTAGTGCATATAATCCAATATCTAATAATCAGCATTCCAATGATATACTCTTATTGCATCTCTAGCTGAGGGGAGAAATTCGGTGTATACAGTAGTCTCTGAAGAGCCTTGCTGTCTACAAAAATTACTCTGCAACTAAATATTGAATATATCAAAGTAGTTTGATATCAAATATATCAAAGTAGTTTGATATTGAATATATCAAAGTACAGCCAATTTTCAACTAATTTCCCCTCTTGGAAATGCAGTAGAATGTACATTAGATATGATTATACAGGGTGTCTCAAAAATATTGGTACAAACGTTTAGGGGAGGTAAGTAACATCTAAAAGAATCGCATAGGAACCCATAACCGGAAAGTCACCGTAAGTTGGTACACGGCGCTGTTCATCAGTTTGCGAGAGGGAAAATTTCTGGTTTACTCATTCAAGCAGTAGTCGCCGCACGAAGAGCATGCATGGATATACGAACTGTGAGCTGGCAGACATGCACCTAGTGTATGGATTAGGAGAGGGCCCACACGGTGTGCACCCCCATGCGGCACAGCATCGCTTCGCAATAAATGTGTGAGCAGGTATGGTCGGTGACTGCTCAGTCAGCCTATACCTGTTACCATCCTGCGTAAACTCCGCTAAATATCGGATCTTTCTTGAGCAAATTCTACCAGGGTTACTTGTTGATGTTCCAGCAAATGTGAGATGCAACATTTGGTTTCAACACGATGGGGCGCCTGCCCGTTATGGAACGCATGTTCTTCAACAGGCATTTTGGGCATCGATGGATTGGCTGTGGTGGACCCGTTGCTTGGCCCCCACGCCCACCTGATTTATCGAGCCTTGATTTCTTTCTGTGGGGGCCCTCAAATCTATCGTGTATGAATCGCCTGTGGAGACGGAAATGGATCTCGTGGCGAGACTCGTCTGCGCTGCTGCTACTGTCAAAGAAATTCCAGTTGTGTTTGACCATGTCCGCCAATCCATGCTGCGTCGGTGTCACGCATGCATCGCATCTCATGGTGGAACCTTCAAGCATCTGTTGTAAACATCATGAAACGTATCCATCTCATACTCCATTGTTAATATTATGTCAAATAAATGTTTGCCACTAATTACTGTCTTGTGTCATTTCTGTGCCTCTGCTACCACTTTCCCGCGATGTTTCCGGTTATGGGTTCCTATGCAATTCACATTCCTTTAGATGTTACCTACCTCCCCTAAACGTTTGTACCAATATTTTTGAGACACCCTGTATACAGTATTCATTTTTTCCAGTTTGCAACATGAAACTGTTAGTTCTTTGTACACACTACTTTTTTTTCATAATTCCAAATAATACCTACAGTATATCCAAAACCGTGATATGAAGAGGTGTGTTATTAGCATTAGTAGAGGCATATGATGCAAGAAAGCGAACTTAGGCAGCATCAGCCAAAAAAAAAAAAAAAAACTCACTTCCACTTCACCCCTCCGTTCGTTAGAAATACCTGCCCAGCTGAGCCTTAAATTTATTTAGGCTATCAACTTCCACGACAAGGGATGGAAGTCTGTTCCACCAACCAACTACCAGCTGGCTAAAGGCAAATATCACAAATATCGATGGCTAAAGGCAAATATAAAGGCTATATCGCGGTTACACAGTATAAAGAGAGACAAGAGTGAGAGTAATGCCTAGAATAATCCAAATGGCTTCTCCAGAGGTGCAAAGCTGGGTAGGTTTGAATAGAACACTTGTACAAACTAAAATTTTGTACTGCTACTCCTCTTGCCAGGTGCCAGGACATTTGTGATGTCTATATTTAAAATGTCAAGACATGCTATAGACACCTATCATATATATATATAACTTATATCTTGAGAACTCAGGAATATAATTTGAATATAAATATGTTTCTCATAGATAAAGGCAGGGTAGTGTCACATTGATATATTCAATCTGTTAATCTACCTAAGTTGATTCTCAATTCAGGCTTCTACAATTCTAATAATTTCATGCAATATTTGGTTTTGGATTTAGCAGATGGTCTGACTGTTTTGTTTTCCCTTAATCCTATTTAGATTTTCATCATTTTGTATTGGACAACCAACACCAGCATGTAGGAAAGAAGCAGGTAAACCACTACGGTACCTATAGACAAGAACGACAATTTTCCGGAGGTAGATGAGAAATCAATCTGATTTCTCATCTAAGTCCATATTTCATTCTGATAGTTTATTTGATTAAGAGTTTGGATCTTTCTCCTTTGTCAATGACCATGACTTGGAGGCATTGTCTAGTGCAGTGACGGGCAAACCTTTTAGAAGTGGACCAAAAAAAAAAAACGAAAAGATTTTGGAGGGCCAATATAATTTATTATAAAACACAATAAAGACTCAAAAAAATAGTATATTTTAAAAATTCTTTAATACTAATGCGATGAATGAAGTTGTGACTGCATTTCTAAAAGTTACTCATAATCTGGTTCGAACTGGGATGTACCAATTCTGAAAAGTGAAGTTAAATGCTTATCTGTCAGTCTGTTTCTAGTACAACTCTTTCAAAGTTTCATTGTAGAAAACGCCTGTTCACATACATAACACTAACTTTCTGGGCGTGAGATATCAGATTTGGGAAACTTGATTTCAACAAAGACTTGTAGAACTCTAATTTTGGGACATTGAGAAACAATTGTTTGAGGTGATTGTTAGATTGCAATTCAATTAATTCAAGCTGCAAAGTCCGGTCTCACTACTTCACAGTCCACATTAAAAGGCATGCTGAAAATATCCAAGTCTTTTTCAATGGCACTGAAGCCTTGAAATCTTCATTCAAATTCAAGATGAAGTTTTCTCAGGCCATCTTCATAGCTCTTAAGCTATGAAGATAGCCTTAAGCTTGTCTTTATTTACTGGGCTATTGAATTTAATCTCGGGAAGTGAGACAAGTCGTTCTTAGCTATCTGATTAGCAAACAGAACAAGTTGTGACAAATGGGCCTGGAGTACTGGGGTCCATAGTTTAACAAATAGATATTTATTTAAAGTATACCCAGTATAAAATAAAATAAAATAAAATATTTCAGTAGCTTTCGGAACTCGTGTCCCTTCGTCAACTGACAAATTTGAATACATTACAAGCAAAGTGTGGCACGTTACTCATTCGAATGAGTAACATGCCACACTTTGCTTGTAATGTATTCAAATTTGTCAGTTGACGAAGGGACACGAGTTCCGAAAGCTACTGAAATATTTTATTTTATTTTATTTTATTTTATACTGGGTATACTTTAAATAAATATCTATTTGTTAGAACAAGTTGTAGTTTAAAACCTCTGAAATGGCCCCAGATATCGTCGATAAATTGATTTTTTCCTTGAATTTTGACATTCAACTTGTTCATGTGACAGAGATAATATGTGAAAAATGCAAAGTCCGAAAGCCATGCTGTATCTTCCAATATTTCACACTCCACAGACCAAGGTTTCTCATGGAAGAATGACACTATCTCATCTTTCAGCTGCTAAACTCGCTCGAAGACGCGTCCTGCACTCAGCCACCTAACTTGCGTGTAATCACATCAGAGTATTCAGCACAGCAGAGTCGCAGCACATCAGAGTATTCAGATTGCATGGACTAAAGAAAATCTCTAAATTGTCTGTAAGCCCACGAGATCGAATAGTATTTACAAGCTTCACGATTACATCAAGCACAGGTTTCATATTCAAGGCAGATTTACACAGGGCATCTTGATGTACAACGCAATGTAGAAAGACAACATTATTCCCGGGGTATTTTTGATTAAAGATCCCAACAAATCCGGATTTTTTACCTGTCATATTTTGTGCTCCATCGGTTATAATATTACATATGTTTGTTATGGGTACTTTCAATGTTGAAAGCCCTTCCTGAAATTCATGAAAAATATCAGCCCTGTTGTTGTTCCTTTTAACGACCGCATGCATGCCAATTCCTCAGTAATAGAAAAGTTTTCATCAACACCACTTATAAATAATATTAGCTGAGCAGTATCATTTATATCAGTGCTTTCATCCATAGTAATGGAGCAGAATTTAAATTGACCAATCTTTGACTCCAACTGTGATGTCAGATTTTTATTTATGGCTTTGACTCTAGAAGTCACAGTTTTTCAGGATAAGCTTACAGTTTCAAAATCCTTTTTCTTGTCAGGACATAAAACATCACAAACTTGGAGCATACAGTGTTTAACAAACTCCCCATCAGAGAGAGAGCTTTATTACTTTTAGCAATATTGTATGCTACAATATAACCTGTATGTGTAGCTGCTTTCTGAGAACTATTTTTTTTCTTAAAAAAATTTTGGTAACTTGATAATTTTTTGCGAAGATCTACTTTTCATTTCCTTTCATATTTGGACATTGCTTCGTAATTGGAATTTTTATGCTTAGAAGTGAAGTGGCGGGAAATGTATTCTTTGAAGACTGCTACGGTTTCATTGCAGATAAGACACAGTGGTTTATCCTTTACAACTGTGAAAAAGTACTTCCAGATCCATTCATCAATTTTACGTTTTTTAGTAGACATTTGGGGTTGAAATATTTTACTAATATCAACAATAAAACTCACAAGCACCAACAACAATACTATTTTTAATAATTTCACCATCATGACACTAACATTCAACATTTATGAAGTTGGAATGCGTCGGCCTGTCTGCCATCTTTCCATTCAACAGTAGGTTCCCGCTTCGCACATTCCCGAACCGACTAATGTTATTTGATGTGGTCATGTGGGCAAATATTAGCGCCTCTGTTGTCGTTAATATAAACTCATAAGCTGTATATCCAAATTCTTCTTTCAAAATCTTGTTTCTATTTTTTTTTTTTTATTTAAATATAAAATTTAAATTTAAATTTAAATATATAAGTATATTTTAATAATTTTATACATATTTATTAGGGCGGGTTCCATTTTTTGCACATGCAAAAGTTTTTAAATCAATTTATATATAAATTATCACAACTATTTTGCATAGGCAAAAAATATTCAAATTTCTATGTAAATTTTTGCATATGCAAAAAATGGAACACGCCCTTAAATGAATTTTTTTAAAACATTGAAATTGAAAATTTCTATACTATTGTTTTAAAATCTGTGGCGGGCCGCATCTGGCCAGTGGGTCGTAGTTTGCCAATCACTGGTCTAGTGGATTGATATTAGTAGAACTGGTTCTACTCTTTTTGTTGTTGCTATCTATGAGAAAGCACGGTCCAGTGAGAACAGGATATTTTAGGAGGAATTGTAAATATCTGTTTGCAAAAATATTCTTTAGAGTTTTTGTTTGCATTGGCATTTGATTTGGTAGGCATTATATTTAATATATCCTTTACTTGATTCTTGGTATGACACATTTTTCTCTACCTGGTACGGCCTCCAAAATTTATTTTCTTCAAGAGCTGCCTAGAATGATTGGGATGAGATATTTCCACAAAATCTCTCACTTGGCCCATTGAGAACTGGATATTTTAACAGGAGAAATTGTAATATCTTTTTGCAAAGAATATTCTTTGGTGTTTCTGTTTGCAATGGCATATGATTTGGATATTACATTTAATATCTGTTTGCTTGCTTCTTGGTATGAGATATTTTTCTCTACCTTGTACATGGGAAAGCCTCCCAAAGTTATTTGCTTGAAGAGCTGCCTAGAATGATCGGGATGAGATGTTTCACAGATCTCCTGAGCAGTACTGTTTGACCATTTTAGGAGTACATGCTATTGTCTCCATGCTCTAATGCACAAAAATTGAGATAAATTAATAAGAGGTTTCATTGATAATGAATGTATGATTAGGTATGCAGGTAAGTCTGGTGAAGATTCACCTTTTTTGATTTTTTTTTTTTCCACTGAGATATCTCAGGTTCAAGATGTCTAACTGACTATAGAGCTTATGAGCTCTACAGTCAGTGTGGGGTCCGTGTTTGCTCGTTTTTGCCCAGTGTATTGAATTTATGCAGGTTTCCAGCTCCACCAAGGCACGAGTGGTGTGCCAGGGTTGATTTATTGATTTCTGTATTTTCAGGAGCAAAAACAACTGAGGCTAAAGTGTACCACAGCCATGCCATAAAAGAAATAAAAAGGATTTTTGGTAACCTTTCAAAAAAGTTATCACGTCACAATATATATACAAATATAAAATAAAATAAATGCTAGTATAGTCAAACTAAAAATATATGCACAGAATTATATACAGGTGACCCCCACTTAACGCTGATAATTCGTTCCGTAAAAACAGAGCGCTAAGTGAATCCGCGCTAAGCAAGCGTCACATTCCCATAAGGTAACATATGTATTTGTGATTTGCATTCGGTGCCATAGCATATTTCCTAATCAATAATAAACAGTAGTGAAAAGATGCACAAATGTCGGTCAAAATATTTAATATTCAAATATTCGTACATATAAAATATTCTGCATTACATACGTATATAATTATGTGGTAACTACTTACGTATCAAAATTAAACTTAAAATTCTAATTAAAATCATGAATTTAATTGATGAATTTAATCATGAAAAATGTGTCGATTTTGGGTTGAACTTGGCCCTCTTCCAAATAAAATAAAAAGGTATTAATTTTAAATCCCCCGCAGCATTACCACCCAACAATAAAGTCAACCGATCCTTCGCCACTTTGAAACCTGGCATGTTTTTTTACTTCTTTCAATATGAAACTTCTTTTAGGCATTCGTTTCCACAAAAGTCCTGCTTCAACTATGTTGAAAACTTGTTAAGAAGGATAACACATAATATCCCTCTTCAATAATTTTAACAAGTTCTTTTTTGAAAGTTTCGGCTTCTTCTGCACTTGCGGCTTCTCCCTGGATTTTAAATCTATTCAACCAGCCCTTACTAATTTTAAATGGTTCCACATTTTTTTTTTTTTTTAGGTGAGTTTTCTTCAGATCATCATATTGGCTAATCTCTCTCTCTCTCTCTCTTTTTTAAAAATAATATTTAACTTAACTGAATTCTGCATTGGATATTATCTTCAATAAAATTAGTTAAAGTCTTTCCATTTCAATCCTAATAGCTGTCTTAGCCCTAGTTGCTTGCAGTGGAACAGCTATCTTTCCCGCTGCTAAAATTAATTCTTTATTTTTTTTTATAATTGTTCTTACAGTTAAACTTGCAAGTCCTAAATTATGGCACACATCTGCTTGTTTTTGACCGGAATCGATTCGCTTCAAAACGTCTAATTTGATTTTCAAATTCAGTCTTTTTCTTACATTTATAGTCTTCGTACTGCACTCAGACGTTGTTGCTTTTTCATTCTTATCGGCCATTATTAACTCTTCGAAAATGTAACTGCGTTGGTTGCATTAATTATGATACAATGTTCATGTAAACTGTCCGTTTCGCATGATGTCTAATACGGTACTGAGTGATGACTAGACTTCGAATAAATGCAAATAACACAAATATTACAAGAAATATACTTGATCATTTTTTAAAATGTTGATCTCGGAACTACGTAACAAGTCACTGTACCGCAATTAAATTAGCATGCGAGAAAATTTCTCAAGTCAGCGTGGGAAATGTTTTAATGCCGTTTTGCTATTCATTTTCAAGCTATTGACTCCATCAAATGAAACGATTTCGTTAAATATGCCGAAAATGCAATCTGTAAAAGAGCGTTATAGTGATCTGTGACAGAGTTATAGTCAGATAAGGGTTATAATATAAGAACAGCGTTATAGCGAATCAGCATAAAGCGAACCGCATTATAATGGGGGCCTGCTGTACATGTAATAAAAATTAATGATTTGTAAAAATTTAAAAACATCTGACACTGGTCATTGTCTGATAAAATCTGACCGAGTGAATAAAGCAGAGTCAGATGGGTAAAATCAGTAAAACACATACTCATACACAGAGAATAAGTAAAATTAACGTAATTAATTAAAATGTTTATCAGCTAATATGGTGTCACAAGACTTGTACATAGAAGAGTCTGCAGGAACGAGTGTGTAAGATGGCTGTGTCCTAGGTGGAGTCCACAAGAACTACTTCCTCGCTTTGATTCCTACATAGACTAGACTGCCAATGGTTCAATTCAGGCTTTATCTGATATAATTTATTTCTTGTCTGTCTACACCATAAATCTTGCCATTGGGAGTATATCTTGTGTATTATTTGCCTGTAGTCTGTATAGGGGACTAACAGACTAATTTGTCAGTCTCCTATTGTTTCTGATTTGTCTGTGGTGTCAATCAAATCACTTCCCCTAATTCCAATTTGGCTAGGAATCCAGCAAAAGAAAATATCAAAGTTGTGTTTATAAAGACAATGTACCTTCTGCTGAACCCATGAAGGAAATGGATGAAAATGGTGTCTTAAACACAATAAAGACTGTAATATGCTCAAAGAATCTGAATATGTTATAGACCCCTGGTATTCGCAAATTTTAATGTGATCCAAGGTGAACTCTATAGCATGCAGCTCTGCAGTGTATATGCTGTATTGAGGAAGAATCTGCTGAGATACAGTAGTGTCTGGGAAGGCAGCAGCAGATCCTACATGATTCAGACTTTCAGCCACCTGCATGAACTGGCAGGAAATCAGAGAGTTCGGCTGACTGTGCTGAATAGAATTGCAAGTAGACAGATTGAGTATCAGATTTTACCCCATTCTTAAGAGAAAAGTTGCATGATGGAATATGAGTATGCCAGGGTGGGAGGACTTGCTTTGGTGTTTGGGCAACCTTCGGCAACACTCTCTCAGCAGATCTTGGATATGAATACCAAAGAGCCAATTGGCAGTCTGACGGGTGGGCATTGTACAAATTTTCTCATCATGGAATAAAAACAAGATGTCCACGTAGGATGGTCTGGAAGGGATTTCAGTTTAAAAGTGTATATTAGAGACAACTGCTTATGTTGGAGCAATAATGGTGGTTCATTGGCTTCAACATATAGCTCTGAAAGGGAGATGTTTGAAATGCGTAAGTAGCAACACGGATAGCCTGATGTTACACAGGATCCAGCCAGTGAAGTACACTGTCTCTAACTGAAGAGTATACCTGTGATCTAGGTACAACGTACATCTTATTTACCACTGGTTCACTGTATGATCAAATCACTTTACAATGGACAATTCCAAAACAAAATATCTATCACTATACAATATGTAGTAAGCACCAATCCTTGTGATCACGTTTGCAAATTGAATTTTAATTCTATTAAACAGTGATTCTAATAAGCCAAAATAGGAGGAATATTATCCCCAGCTATAAAAGTAAAGATATATTAAGCATAAATTGATACTTTATTACCTTACCAATTAACAAAATTAATTGATATGTGAAAGTCGGAAGAATATTTTCTACAGTTTAGCAAAATAAAAACAAATTTACACTTACGTACATAGCTTAATTAATGCTGTAATATATACAGTACCTACTAACTAACTGATATTTCTGTTCACAGATTTTTTTTTTTTTGGGTTGTAAAATTTAAAATAGTAAAAAAGATAATCAATAACGAAGAAAACAGCATGCACAAATTGCACAAGTGAGCTACAGAGTAACAAGTTCATAAAGCTTAAAAAATAGAAATGAATATACAGTAAACTTTCAATTTAACAGACCCCGATATAACAGATTTAAAATTTGGGGACAAATGGGCCTATTGTACTGGGATCCATGGTAAATGATGGCTAAGTGTTGGCCAGTAAAATAATTTAATTACAAACAGATACTGAATATCTTTGATTACAAATAGATACTATAGCTTTCGAAACAAATTGTGCCTCTACAGAAGGGATAGACAGGATAGGAAGGGAGGAGGGGTTATGCTATTAGTTAAGAAATACATAAAATCCAAGGAAGTGAAGCCAGTCGACATTGCTGGACAGTGCAGTGTCGAGTCAGTTTGGTGTAACATAAGCATTGGGAGATCAAAATTGAGAGTAGGAGTGTGCTATAGGCCTATAAATGACTCTAATGACTATAATAAGAAACTGTACAGGGAAATAGAGTGGGCCAGTAAATCAGAGAGTCTTATAATGGGGGATTTTAATTTCCCAGATATTGACTGGAATTTGGGGGCTGGTCACTCACACACTAGCAAGGCTTTTGCGGATTTATTGGATGATTGTTTTCTACATCAGCATGTTCGGGAGGCAACTAGAGGGAGTAATACTCTTGATTTGATTATCAGTAGTGATTCTTCATGCATTAAGAATCTGCAGGTAAATGAACCACTAGGTGGCAGTGATCACAGTGTGCTGAAGTGGGATTTACTCAAAGAGGTAACTACCATTAGGGGTAAAGGGAAGGATTATTGCTTTCGTAAAGGTGACTACGATGGACTGAGACAGCATTTAAATTCTATACAGTGGGACCAACTGATGATGTTACCAGCAGCAAATTCAAAATGGAAAGCATTCAAAGAACTTATCTTGGAAGCTACTAGGCTTTACATACCAACTAAGAAATATTGTTCAAGGTTTAGGCCTAAGTGGATGTCAGATGAACTAATGAGACATATGGCAGAGAAGAAAAATGCATGGGATACTTACAAATTAACACATGACACAGAAGCCTATGATAGATACAAGTTGATATGCAACCAAGTTACAAAGGAGGTTAGGCAGGCGAAGGCAGATTATGAGAAATCCTTGGCAAGGGATGCAAAGAAAAACAGCAAAGAGTTCTTTACTTATGTAAACTCTAGAAGGAAGGGAATGAATCAGATTGGTCCACTTGATATCGATGGGTCAACTGTTGATGATCCTGCTCAGGTAGCTAACAAACTAAATGAATATTTTGCATCGACATTCACACATGAGGAGTTATTCAGTGAGGGGAATAGCAGAGGTATATTCAACTCTGGCAATAAGCTAGAGAATCTTGTAATAACTGAGAGTAAAGTGGAGGAGAAATTGTTGAAGATAAATACAAGAAAGGCACCTGGGGTGATGGGATCTATCCAGTTATATTAAAGGAGGCAGCAAAGGAAGTAAGCAAACCCTTAGCCATAATTATGAGAGCTTCCTTGGACTCAGGGGAGGTACCCATAGACTGGAAATGTGCAAATGTGACCCCAATTCACAAAGGAGGATCAAAGGCTGACACAAGTAATTATAGACCTGGGAGCTTAACTTCTGTTGCAGGAAAATTAATGGAGGCACTGGTTAAAAAAGCACTGCAGGATCATTTAGACAAGACTTCAGTTATAGCTCAGACACAGCATGGTTTTGTTAAGGGGAAGTCTTGCCTGACCAACTTGATTGGATACTATGATGCAGTCACAAAAGAACTGGATGCAGGGAATAACTTTGATATTATATACTTGGATCTTAGAAAGGCTTTTGATACTGTTGCACATGGAAGACTGCTACACAAATTGGAGCAGTGTGACATTGGAGGCAAATTGCTGCTATGGATAAAGGGGTGGTTGAGGGGGAGAAGACAGAGAGTGGTAATCAATGGACACTGCTCATCGTGGACTAATGTTATTAGTGGAGTCCCTTTGGGTCCATTATTGTTTTCTGTATTTATAAATGATATTGATGATGGTATATCAAGCTTAATGTTCAAGTTTGCAGACGATACAAAGGTTGGCAGGGTTGTCAAGGACACTACTGACACTATGCTACTGCAACAGGATCTGGAAAGGTTGAGCAGATGGGCTGAGAGGTGGCAAATGAAGTTTAACATTGACAAATGTAAAGTACTACATATGGGAAACAGCAACCCCAGAGCAACGTATCAACTCTGTGGTACCACACTGACAGTGGTAGAGAATGAAAGGGACCTGGGGGTGGTTGTGCAGGCAGATATGAAGTTTTCTGAGCAGTGCAGACGGGCTGCAAGAGTAGCTCATGGTGTATTGTCGATGATATATAGGAATTTTTCTAGCAGGGATAAGGAGGTGATTATTCCCCTGTATAAGGCAATGGTCAGGCCACACCTAGAGTACTGTATACAGGTCTGGAGGCCTCATTTCAAGAATGATGTAGGGATGCTGGAACGAGTACAGAGAAGGGCAACAAGATTAGTGAATGGAACAAAGGGGTGCTCTTACGAAGAAAGGCTTAAGTTTTGCAAATTACAGTGTCTGGAGACTAGGCACCAGCGAGGTGATCTGATTGAGGTGTATAAAGCCTTGAATGGTTTGAGCATGCTCAATGTTGATGGTACTCTTCCTGTTGTTCAGAATAATCGCCTGAGAGGGCATAAATTCAAATTGGGGAAAGACAGATATAGGATAGAAGTGAGGAAATTTGCCTTTAGCCAGCGGGTTGGTGGTTGGTTGGTGGAACAGACTTCCATCCCTTGTCGTGGAACAACTTCCACGACAAGCCTAAATAAGTTTAAGGCTCAGCTGGACAGGTATTTCGAACGAACAGAGGGGTGAAGTGGAAGTGGTTATTTTTTATTTTATTTTATTTATTTTATTTTTTTTTTGGCTGATGCTGCATAAGCTTGCTTTCTTGCATCAAATGCCTCTACTAATGCTAATGCTCTTTTTCAACAGAAAAATTGAAACTTAATTATTCTAATGGACACAGTTATGCATGCAGTGAGGCGCACGAGGTAGGTCATTCAATCATTACACTGGTGTTCATTGTTGCTGCATGGACGTGCGCAGTTTTTCTCCAGTGCTTGTCTAGACATAAAATGGTTGTCTCTAAGATGGGGTGTAGTCTCATGCCATTGCAGCGGTTCATGGCTCTCGAATTGCCCAATATATTGAGTGACTCTAACCAGAGGTGGTGGCGAAAGTGTCGGGAGTGGTCAATTATTTCAGTCCCGCTTGGGATTGAGTTCATGGTGGGTGGACCAGAAGTGTTCCGCGATTGTGGACTGGTCGATCTCAGCACGGCAAATCGCTCTGTTGTGTTCTGCAAGGTGGTTGTTGTTGTTGTGGTGTTTTCTGGCGCAAGAGCTACTTAGGCTATATTGCACCTCCTAAATTAATTGAGTTACATATGATAACTGCACGGTGGGCAGTTAGAAACGGTTATACATTTTTATTTGTTTTATATACAAAAAGAATTCAGAGAGATTTGCTTCTTTACCTATTATGCTATTCAGAGAGGGAGAGGTTGCTGTAGATCTGAAATGAAACTAAAAGACATTCGTTGGGCATTGCTGAACAAATTACATTCAAGGAGTATATGCTTTACTGTAAGTGGTTGCGAGCAGTGTGTACACAGCGGAGGATCATTTCCTGTAAGCAGATAGAGATGTGTGAGGTGAGTGTGACCTATACGAGTTCTGGCTAAGATTACTTCTTCTTTTCTATTTTTTCGAAGGCTAGAAGTCCATAATTGTGGTTCAGGTTTTATTTGAAATAGCTTGTTATTTGTTTGCATTTTCCACAGAAGTGTCCATTGTTCCATAGATGTTCTCCGTATGTTATGTCTATAATCAGGATATGGGACTAGGTTATTTGTTGAGGATATGATGGAAGGATACTTAGCAGCACTGTCTGCACATTCGTTTCCTGGAATACCACTGTGGCCAGGGATCCATGAAAAGATAACAGTTTTCTGATGCTCATGAAGACGCATCAGCTTATGTTTTATGAACTTTAATAAAGGATTTTTAGGTGGGGAAGTCCTTTTCAAAGCTAGAATAGCACTCCGTGAATCAGTATATATTATACTTTTATTTATTGACATTAGCAAGATGTTTTCCAGAGCAAGCTTAATGGCATGGAGTTCAGCAGTGTAGCTGCTGCATTCGGTTGGAAGTGAAATTGAGACAGTTGTATTAGGGAAGACGGCAGCTGCACCCACTCGACTGTCAGACTTCGAACCATCAGTATAGATCTTGGTAAAGTGTGGATACCTTTGTGAGTGAGCAACATGTAGTTGTTGGATGTTAATATCTGCTATAAAGCCTTTACCCCATTGCTCAAAGTATTCATCAGAAGAAAGGGTGAAGTTAGTCCACGGGGGATCCGGATCTTTTTTTTCTCTGATGATATTATCAAGCTGAATATTCCAGCTTTCTGTTAGATTCTGCAGTCTGATACCAGAAGGTCGAATTGTTCTAGGTTTATTTGTATAATGGGTTTTCAATTGAGGATTATGCAACAGTGGCCAAACCGGATGAGTAGGCAGACTTTTAATTTTAGCTGAGTAGTTTATCAGCAACATCTTTCTTCTGATGCTAAGTGGAGATTCGTGAGCCTCAACATAAAGACTTTGAACTGGTGATGTTCTGTATGCACCTAGGGCTATCCTAAGAGAAGAATGTTGGATGGGTGCAAGACGGGCCAAGGTGCTCTCCCCAGCTGAGTCATAAACAGGTGCTCCGTAGTCTAACCGAGATCTAATTAGAGATTTATATAAGTGGAGCAGGGTATAACGATCGGTGCCCCAAGATGTACTGGAGATGACCCGGAGTATATTCATTTTCTTTATGCAAGTGGTTCTTAGATACTTGATGTGCTCCTGGAAGTTTATCTTCATATCAAAAATTAGCCCTACGAGGCGAATACTGTTCACAATTGGTAGTGGATGATCGGCCAAGTGAAACTCGGGTTCAGGATGCATTGCGCGCTTCGTGCAGAAATGTATAGCTGTAGATTTGTGGCTTGACAGTTTGTATCCATTTTGCGCAATCCATAATTCAATGTTATTAATGGATATTTGTAGATGCCTCTCAATATAGTTCATATTCTGGGAATGACAGGATATGGTAAGATCATCTGCATAGAGATACGAGTCAACGGTATTTGGAATGCTGTTTGTGATGTTGTTTATTCGTATTGCAAACAGAGTGGCACTAAGAACAGAGCCTTGTGGGACTCCTTCTTCTTGAATGTATGTTTGAGATAAAACCTGCCGGTACCTCACTTGGAAAGATCTGTGCTGAAGGAAGCTTTGAATAAAATATGGTAAATGGCCTCTCATATGAATAGAATGGAGATCTCTTAGGATACCGTAGCGCCATGTGGTATCAAAGGCCTTCTCTATATCAAGGCATATCATGACGAGATGTTGATTTCTGATGAATGCATTTCTTATGTTGGATTCGGCTTTGGTCATGAGGTCTAGGGAAGATCTATTCTTCCGAAAGCCAAACTGATTATGTTTTCGGATTCAAGGTACCAGGTGAGTCGATGGTGAACCATTTTTTCCAAAGTCTTACTCAGGCAGCTGGTTAGAGAAATTGGTCTATAGTTGTTAGGAATCGAATGGTCTTTTCCAGGTTTAGGTATGGCTATTACATAAGAATGTCTCCAGGAAGTAGGGAATATATGTTCTGAGAATATTCTATTGTAAAAGTTTAGCAATGAAATTAGTGATTTCTGATTGAGGTGTGGAATCATTATACTGTAGATTCCATCAGGGCCAGGAGAGCTGTTTCTTGAGGTATATATAGATTCTTTCAGTTCAGATATTGTGAATGGTTGGTTATAGGTAAAAGGACATGCAGTTTTGAAGTCTAGTTTCCTTTTTTCAGCTTCAGCTTTGATTTTTTGAAAAGATGGTTGATATGCAGTTGAGGCGGACAACTCACAGAACACCGTTCCTGGGGCATTGGCAATTTCATCAACAGATGAAATCTCCTTTCCATTCCAATTAATAATAGGAGAAGGCAACTTATGATATTTACCATTGAGTTTCTTTATTTTTTCCCAGATTATTCGTGTATCAGTATCTTTGTTGATTGAGGAGGCAAATTTTATCCACGAGTCTTTTTTTCGCCTTCCGCCGGATATAACGAGCTTTGGCTCTCAGTCTCTTGAAGTTAATAAGGTTGGCAGTGGTGGGATGTTTGCGGAAGGTGTTCCATGCTTTGTTTTTTTCTGTCTTCGCTTTATTACAATCGCCATTCCACCAGTGATTGGTATGCTGATGGTTTCTTATTTGAGACTGTGGGATGGCGGCTTTTGCTGCTGTTAGTATCTGCATTGTGATATGATCGGTGACAGTGTCAATAGCAGAAGACTCTATGGTGTCATCATCAAAAGATACATGACTGGTAAATTTCGTCCAGTTTGCTTTGGAAAATTTCCATTTTGTTTTTGTTTGAGTTTGTTTGGAATGGGTGGTTTGAATACTACAGATCAGCGGATAGTGGTCACTATTGAGAGGATTGTCATGTACTGCCCACTCTATAGTTGGGAAGAGGATCGGAGAGCAAATTGAGAGATCTATTGCACTGGTTGATCCAGTAGGAAAATGGATATATGTCGGTAAGCCATTATTCAATAGTGTCAAATTTTCTCGGTCAAGTAACATTTCAATCAGTTCGCCACGTCCGTCTGAGACCAGAGATCCCCATAATGGTGATGCCCATTAAAATCTCCTAGTAAACAAAGAGGAAGTGGTAATTGAGAAATTAGATTTAACAGTTGCTGAATTGTACATGATTGATTCGGCGGAAGATAAATTGAGGCTAGTGTCAGTGTGATACCGATTACTATACAGGTAGCAACAGCTTCTAATGGTGTTTGTAATGGAATGTGCCTGGAGGGGACTCCTGATTCCACTAGTATAGCTACTCCTCCATGGGGGCTGTTAGTTTCAGATAGATCTTTTCTGAAGATAGTATAGTTTTTGACTGAAACGGATATTTTTGTTGTTAGATTTGTCTCTTGCAAGCATATGGCAGCAGGATGGTAACGGTTAATTAGTTCATAGATATCATCAATATTGCTGCGAAAACCTCTGCAATTCCATTGTATGATTTGTTCCATTATTTGGTTTTATGAGCAGAAGAGGAGTCTATTTGCTTTTTGTGAGAGGCTTGTTTATATCTCTCGTGTTTTGATTTTTCTTTTCTTGAAAAGTTTGGGTGTCTTGAGTCATTGCTTTCTTCCATATCATCATCTGCATGTGTTTCAAGCAGATCTTCTGAGTTGGTGGTATCATCGGTGTCCATGCTTGAGGGGTGAGATTGCTTCACCTCAACTGGATCTAATTTTTCTGCTGCTTGGCAATGGGGAAGTCTCTGGGATGGAACTTTCAGTGGCGTATTACTGCATTGATCGACTGCCTTTGATGTATGTTGGACCGAGAGGACTGATCGAGCCCAGTCTGAGATCGATGTATCTGGAGGGATGGACACTTCTGTCTGACATGCTATTGACTGGTGACTATAAGTAGCAGAGGCATAAGTGCATTTTGGATTATTTAATCTTATATGTTTTCTTGCCTCTTGGTAGGAAACTTTATTTTCAACTTTATACTTTTGTATCTTTTTCCCCAACTTCCAGAGGTCGCAGTCTTTGGAGTATGCCAGATGGCTGCCCTTGCAATTTGGACACTGTGGGGTTGGTGCCTTACATTCTGTTTGTGTGTGAGTTTTACACCCACAGTTTGCACATGTTGCGTCTCCACGGCATGCTGTCTGGGAATGGCCAAATTTCTGGCATTTAAAACATCTTAGGGGGTTCGGAATATATGGCCGAACGCGACAGTTTAAATATCCTGCCTTTACTGAAGCTGGTAGGTTTGGAGAACTGAAAGTTAATATTATACTCCGGGTAGGAACTAAATTGCCATCTTTTCGGATCATGATCCTCTTTGCCTGAATGACTTTTTGTTCTTTAAGTTCCTGGGCTATTTCATCTTCAGGAACATTTAATAGATCCCATTCAGTGACCCTTTGAAGAATTGAGGGTGTTATGTGGTGTGATTTGAACTGGGATTCCACTCAAAGATGTCAAACTTAATAATAGTTCAGAGTGTCGAGGATTGGTGGTCTCTATTAATAAATCTCCAGATTGGAGACGTTTCACCATTTTTGGTGAACCTGCGGCATGTTCGAGGCATCTCTGAATAATAAAGGGGGAGAGCTTGCCCAAAGGTTGTGTTGACAGAGAATGTATTATCATGAATGCTGGTAATTCCTGTCTGCCAATGTCTTTCTTCATTCTCTTCGATAGAGAGAAGTCATGGTCAGTGTCATGAATGTCATTTGCTTGAGAGCTCTTCGGCTCTAAGCATGGAAAGTCACTTGTTTCCATTTCTGCTCCTTTTAGCCCTGGGGGTTGTCTTATCCCCCAGATTACCGGCCCCGCCACGTGGAGGCAGGAGCGGTGCCACCAGTGACCAAGCGGTTGTTGAAGTAAATAAAGGGTTAGTAATGAATATATAGAATAAAAAAGAAAGGTAGATTTCCTCTCTCGGTTCTTACTTTTGTCCTTTAAAGTACAGAACCTCTTCAAGTAAACAAAAGAACAGGTGACGCTAGAAAAGAATCGAAACTATAACACTTTGGGAGATCACTATATATTCGCAGGAAAAAAAATCGCTTGTCACTATCGCTTGGCACTCGGGGCCTCTGCAAGGTGGTCTTGAAGACATCTCGAAGTCTCTCCTATGTAGCAGCTGTCACAGTCTTTGCAGGCTATGTGGTATATTATTACACTGTTGCATAAAAGAGGGGTGACAGGGGTCTTTACACTGGAAACTAGAGAACGTAAGCTTCTACCACACAACTTCATGCGGTATTCTCTGAAGATTTTCGAGATCTGGCCCAACATGCTTGAATAGTAGGGGATGTAGGCGGTAGGTATACTGGCCTGAGTTGGTGGTGGTCTCGGGTGGAATGTGAGTTCCTGTGCTTGCAATAAGCACTTGTCTAATACGTGTGTTGGGTAGTCACAATTGATTAAGTCTGTCCTCACTCTAGAAATCTCGTTGCACCTAGCTTCATCTGTGCTGGAATGGCTCCAAGCTCTGGAGAATAGAGTGCGGGCAGTGCTGCTGAGATGACTGGGAGCATGGCCGGATCTGTAGTTTGTGAACTGTCCGCACCACATAGGCTTATGGTATACTGAGGTTTCTAGATATGGGCCCATGCGTTTTACTAGGACATCCAGGAATGGGAGAGAGATCCGTTAACCTCTAACTCCAGAGTGAACTCGATGAACACAGATAGGGAATTGAGATATTATAGCAATGTTGTTTCAGAGCCACGTGAGATGACGGTGAAGATGTCATCAACGTATCTGTACCATGTTGTAATAGGTACTGGTGGGTTCAGGAATATCTGTTCTTCCAATTCTTCCATGGCGATGTTGGCTACTACAGAACTAACAGGGGCACCTATAGCAGTACCATGTACTTGCTGGTATATGGAATCCTCAAAGGTAAAGATGCTGCCTGACAAGCACAGGTTGAGGGCTATATTGTTATTGTTATTTTTTGTTATTTTTTTGGTTTTTAGGAGCATTAACAACTAAGGCCATATTGCTCTGGAGATATGCGGTGGTCATTTCCTGACCTTTCCGCATCCTCCGTATTTGGTGGTCACGGGCCCGAACCCCGGTCTGATCAAGAAGCGTGTGCTACGCACTGCTGCTCCTGCCCACCTGGCTACGGAGGCGCCTCAGGTAGACAGTGATGTTCTGTTTGGAAAGTTTGAGTCATTCTCAAGGAGCCTCTTGGTGCAGTGTACGGCCTGTTGGACAGGGATTGATGTAAATAGCAACACTACATCAAATGATGCCATAACAGCATTGTCAGAAATTGAGAGCTCTTTAATAAGGCAAATGAATTCGCCGCTGTTATTGACAGTGTGGGTGGTATTTCCTACAAGACAATTGAGCTCTCAATTTCTGACAATGCTGTTATGGTATCATTTGATGTAGTGTTGCATGCCTCACTGCACGCATAACTGTGTCAGTTAGAATAATTAAGTTTAAATTTTTCTGTTGAAAAAGAGGCACGATTTGTCTCGAAAGCTACAGTATCTATTTGTAATTAAATTATTTTACTGGCTAACACTTATTCATCGTTTACAGATTTCAGATTTAACGGACCGGACAAATAATAATACAGTAATGTACATATTAATCTCGACCATATTATTTTTTTAAGGTTACACAAAACTTCAGTGTTAATATTAATTAAAAATTAATAATTACCTATTTACATTATTGTTTTGATAATTACCTACTTTTACTTTTACAATCAAAATCATTTTATAATCAAATTGTTTTTTATTCTTTCTGAAAACATGTTCAAATAGCTGTTTTTCCAGATTACAGAGCAGGCGGTGACTTGTGAGCTGAACGTGACTTGGGAGACTAATCTGCAGGTCTACCGACTTGCTTTGTTTTGGTCTCAGTCTGCCTCAAGCTATCGTGCGGTCAGGTTGTATACAGAGTGTTTCTGTGATTTCTGAATTGTGACTTTATTTATTAAATAATTTTGCAATCCTTACAATTTAAAATGGCATCAAGTGATAAAGGAGTCAAAAGAAAATGGGTGAACTTAAATGTGGCACAGAAATTAGAACAAGGTGTCGCGGTAGCACGTGTTTGTGAAATTTATGGCGTAAAAAAACAAACTGTTTCTGATATCCATAAATCAAAGGCCAAATTGCAACATTTTATATTTACAACAGAATATTACATATTCTTTATTATAATTTAAAATTGTACAGTACTGTATATTGTATTAAAGCTTTTTAATACAATATACAGTTAAAGCTTTTTAATACAATATACAGTACCCCAAGTTATATTCAATTCAACAGACTTTCAGGATTAACAGACACCCCTTCTCCACTATTAGTCCATTAAATCGAGGGTTTACTGTGTAATGAACATATATAAATTCTGAAAAATTATTTGTTTTTTTATATGCCTGAAGATTTCATTGAAGTGGAAACACATTTCAGCTATTGGTATTATCGCAAATTAAATCAGATAGAACTTACTACCCATTTATAATAGACTGCACTAACAGCAAAGCGCAATAAACCGGACACTGAAAATTGCTTTTATTAGTGACCTCCAGAAGTGTGCTTTAGGAAAATATTACAAAGGCATTCAAAATTTATTCTTATATGATAACAATGAAAGTGTAGTGCATTTTAATGATTTGAATTGGTTTTTTGAAATTTGATTCTATACAGCACTAAACAGCGATCATGTTAATCGCCACCTAGTTATTTCAATTTACGATGGGCTTACAACTGTCTCTGACCACACCACGTAGTCCTTACTCTCAGCCAATACCAGCATTTGTAAACTTGTCCGTGTGATTTGTTTTTGCATCCTTTGGTTGAAGTTTGACATTCTGGTCCTTGAAGTTGTCACAGATATTTTCTCAGATATGCCAGACAAGCTGTACTTGCTACCTGGGAGTCTAAAATGCAGATGGAACTGATACACGGTCGAAGTGAGTACACAGTCGAAGTGAGTGGTCCTTTAAGTATCTCAGATCACAACTTCGTGATTGTCTCTTCTCCAATGGAGCCTTTATTTCATGGCTATTCCAAACCTCGTGTTGTTTGGCATTACAAGAATGCAAAATGGAATGACCTGCGAGATTTCTTTTCTTCTTTTCCTTGGTTTGATTACTGTTTCAAAACTTCTGATGTCAGCGTTTGCTCAGATCGTGTCAGAGAAATTATTCTTGTAGGAATGGAATCCTTTATTCCACACTCCACTTTAAAATCTCGTCCTTTATCTAAACTTTGGTTTTCCAATAAATGTGCCATGGCTGCTCAAGAGAAGAACATTGCATATCGCAATTGGCTTGTTTCCAATTCTTCAGTTTCATTTTCTGACTACACCAAAGCTCGCAACAATTGCAGTTATTAATCAGTCCAAAATAGATTTTGAACAGGCTAAGAGTAAAAATCTTGCTTCTTGCCCTAATGGTAGCTGAGCATTCTGGTCTCTTGCCAAAGCTATTGGCCGCAACTTTTGCCCATCTTTGCTCCTACCTCTATCAAAACCAGATGGTTCTGTTGTCACTTCAGCCAACGATAAAGCTGACCTGTTAGCATCTCATTTTTCACCCAACTCATGTACTAATGAACTTGGTAAAACACTTCCCACCATTCCCAACACACTTCATTCAATGCCTGCTGTGGTCTTCCATCAAAAGGATGTCAGAAGGATTTTGACGAATCTTGAGGCTAAGAAAGCTCCAGGTCCTGATGGTATTTTTCCACTTGTTCTCAAAACCTGTGCTCCTGAACTTGCTCCTGAACTTACTCCTGTTCTTTGCCGCTTTTTTCATTTCTTATTCCAAAGTTGTTTTTCCTTCTGCTTGGAAATTTGCTCATATACAGGTAGTTCCTAAAAAGGGTGACAAATCACTCCCATCCAATTCTCGTCCCACTGCAATTACTTCTACTCTTTCTAAAGTAATGGAGAAATCAATTAACTGTCAGCTCTTAAACTACCTAGAAACCTTCCGTCTGATCAACGATTGCCAGTATGGATTCTGTCAGTGTCATCCACTGGTGATATTCTGGCTTATGTTACCCATTTATGGACAAATTCAATGGAAAAGTTCAGTAAAACATAAGCAGTTGCTCTTGACATCTCAAAGGCTTTCGATCGTGTTTAGCATAAAGGTCTTCTAAACAAGTTTCCATCTTATGTTTGCCAACTGGTTTTTGTAATTGGTTATCCAGTTTTTTCTTTGATTGCTCACTGAGGGTGATGGTAGATGGCTCTGTCTTCTAACTTCTCCATTAATGCTGGTGTCCTCCCAAGGTTCAGTTCTTTCCCCTACTCTTTTCCTCTTGTATATTAATGACCTTCTTCCATTGACTGGAAATCTTATCCGTAGTTTTGCCGATGATAGCACATTGCATTCCACTTTCCATTTTGAAAAACCTTGCCCTGGTCAATCAGCTTCAACTTCTCGAATATCTGCTACCAATTCCTTAAATGCCGATCTCCAGGTAATTCTCCAGTGGGCAAAGACAACTTAGTTGATTTCAATCCTTCTAAAACTCAGTCTTGTCAAAATCTTGGAAAAAGAAATCTTCTGCTCCTATGCTTATCTTTGGTGACACTCCGATTTCTAGGTAAAATTATCTCTCTGTTTTGGGGATTACCCTGACTTCTAATCTCTCTTGGCACAAGCACATTACAAATATTGCTTCCTCTGCATAAAAAAAACTTGGTTATCTCTTTCGCTCTTGGTATTACTTTTTTTCCAAACAGCTGTTCACTCTTTACAAATTGCAAATTCACCCTACCATGGAATATTGTTCCCACATCCTAGGGCAGTGCACCCAAAACCTCTCTCTCTCAGGTTTCTATATTCCATTCAGAAGATGGCAGTTAGGTTAGTTAATGACTCCTCTCTAACAGAGTCTCTCCACTCGCTGTCTCATAGACATACTGTTTCTTCTGCATACCTTTTGTACAGATACTTCCATGGGCACTGTTCTTCTGAATCGGTTTCTATTATTCCCGCTCTCTCTTTCAAAACAGTCCAAACATGTGCTGCCACCAGCCAACATCCATTTAATGTCCAACTTCAAACTCACAGAACCAACTTTTCATCTTTCTCGTTTATTCATTCAACTGCTGTTTTCTGGAACAACCTTCCTTTCTTTCCTTCATACATATTTCCTGAAAATTATAGTCTGCAGAAGTTCAAGTCTAATATCAACAAATATAGTACCAAGTACTACAGGTTCTAATACCTCTGTTGTTCGGGTTTTCATATAAAAAAAAAAAAAAAAAAAAGTGATTTTTTGTGTTGTGCTTATTTGACATAAATTTTTATAAAACATTTTATAGATATTTTTTTAAAAATTTTTATAAATACAATTTTCTATATAAAACCGACCTTCTAGAGAGATAAATAGCTTAGTTATATAGCAAAAATTTCAACTTCCGAGGTCTTGGAACAAATTACCAAAAACGTGTTACTGAGTTCACATTACAATGGTGTCTCTGGAACAGATTAATATCGTAAAGCGGAGGGGGAGTCCACTGTATATGCTTCAGGAAAAATTAAGATCACAAATGTGCACAGTAGATGCATAGTAAAGTACATCGGTCTGCACCCCACCACGTAGAACAAAGAATATTTAAGCCTCTCAAGCCTTAGTATGGAGTTGACGGATATGTTCCAGGAGGTGTACCAAATGGCTAAGCAATAAGAGATTAGTGGTTAGTGTGTTAATAAAGTCAGTTATACATGCAGGAACAAATGTGTCTTTCCTTTCTTGGTAGAAAGGAAAGAAAGAAAGAAGGAAAGAAAGCTTACGTTTTGTATCTGGAAAAAGCTAAAAATGAAATTTAAATTTTTAAAAAGTTTTAAATAAGCCAATTTTGAAATAAATTTTTAATCCACAAAGTATAAGATTTTAATATTCTCTTTACTCAGCTAATCGGAGAGGAGATGCTTTCAAATCACTTTAGAAATAGCTATAGAAATCATTATGATCACTCACTTGGCACTAAGATCCCTCATTAAAATACGCAACACTGCTTAATTTTCTTTAAAAAAGGGAATAATTAATAAGACTTAAACATATAGTGTAATGACAGGAAGGATGTGAAACCAATGGAAAAGATTAGTAATTAAATAGGTATTCCTACAGCAAAAATAAGTCCAATTTTGAAAGCTTTGAAATTTGGAAACCAAATATGTACCTGATTGAAGTACTGAAGGCTTACTGTATAGGCAGGGCAATAATTTCAGTTTTGTATACAAGGTGCTACCCAAATGTTCCCGAAATTTGAATTTTGAGTGGGAACTATGTCTAGTACAGACTTGTGGCGCTAGGTAACACTGCATGTATCCTTTGCAAATCAGTGTGCCACATTCCGTCAGGCTGGATAGAATCATTGAATATTTATGTACAGTTCTTTGGCGGTTCGTTTCACATAGATTGCAATTGTTGCAATAGGCTAATGTGAGAGAGAGAGAGAGAGAGAGAGTCATACTTGCATCAAGTTTTGTTTCCTTCTTAACGATACAGCAGCAGAAACCCATAAGAAGTTGAAACAAGCTTTTGGTGACAATGTTTTAGGTCAGATGCAAACCTACTACTGGTTTAACCGTTTTAAAACCAGTCGAATGATGACGATGATCCCTCTGGGCATCCATCATCAAGCACCATTCCGGAAAATGTTGCAAAAGTTCGGGTGGCGACCCGTGAAGACCACAGGCGGACCATTCACGACGTTTGTTGCATTATAGGATTATTGTATAGCATGTGTCAGCGGATTTTGTCAGACGAGCTGAACATGAGAAGCTTTGCAGCCAAGTTTGCAGCACAATTATTGAGTGAAGAACAAAAGCAGCATCCCAAGGAAGTTAGCAGAAATCTTCAAGAACGGGCCAGGAGTGATCAAAACTTCTTTTCTACAGTCTTCACTGGTGACAAGAGTTGGGTGTATGGGTATGACCCAGAAACCAAACAACAATCATCCCCGTGCCCATCTTCGCCCCGGCCGAAGAGAGCTTGACAAGTGAGGAGCAATGTGAAGTCCATGCTAATCTGTTTTTTGGACACTGACAGGATTATCCAATAGGAATTCGTCCCTCCTGGTCAGACCATCAATACGAAGTTCTACTGCAATGTCCTGAGGCAGTTAAGGGAAGCCATCAGGAGGAAACATCCAGAGAAGTGGCACACAAACAACTGGGTCCTTCATCCTAACATTCCACCGGCCCACACATCTCTTCCTGTGGCACAGTTTTTGGAATCCAACAACATGACAATCCTCCCCACCCTCCTTATTTGCCAAACTTAGCCTGCCGCAACTTCTTCCTCTTCCCAAGAATGAAAATCAAACTGAAGGGTCGAAGATCTGACAGAGTAGAGGATATCCAAACCAAATCAGAGACAGTGCTAAACACTATGATGAAGGACTTTCAGGACGCATTCAAATCATGGGAGAAGTGCTGGAATCGGTGTTTACACTCTCAAGGGGACTACTTTGAAGATGACAGTGGCGAATAAGACCCAGGTGAGTCTAATTTATTCTGCTCAAGGGGCAGAATTTTTTTCAGCCTGGTCTGTACTTGTTAACAGGAGAGACTGGTTAGTTAGTTAGTTATTTGGTTTTTAGGAGCATGAGCAACTAAGGCCATATTGCTCCGGGATATACGGTGGTCATTCCCTGACCTTTCCACATCCTCCGTATTTGGTGGCGACGGGCTCGAACCCCGGTCTAATCAAGAAGCCTGTGCTATGCACTGCTGCTCCTTCCCACCTGGCTACGGAGGCACCTAGGAGAGACTGCTTCTACAGGGATGGGATACACTTAAATACAAAGGGTGCAAGAATATTTGCTGATGCTACCGAAAAGGCAGAGTTGGTGGGTCAGAAAACTGCTAGCTTGGGGGAGGATACAAGGACTAATAGATTAACAGTAGCCACTGGCAGAGGTGAAAGTGATTCTTGCACTGCTTCTATTGGAATGAGCAGCAGCAGCAGCCTGGAAAACAAGAGGCAGGATATTTCCGAGACTGCTGGGATTCATTGTGGTACAAGTAAACACATGGGTTGTGTTAGGGTAGCTAAGAATAGGAACAGGTGCATGTATACTTGCATGTACACCAATACAAGGAGTTTGGTAAATAATTTTGATGAATTTGAGTTATTGCTCAAAGCATCAAAGGCAGATATTGTTGGGCTATCAGAAACGTGGTGTCAAACAGATATAAGGAATGTAGAACTAGAATTTGGGGAGTACAATGTGTACAGGAAGGATAGACAGGACAGGAAGGGAGGAGGGGTTATGCTAATAGTTAAGAAACACATAAAATCGAAGAAAGTGAAGCCAGTCGACATCATGGGACAGCACAGTGCAGTGCAGTGTCGAGTCAATTTGGTGTGACATAAGCATTGGGAGATCAAAATTGAGAGTAGGAATGTGTTATAGGCCTAATGACTCTGATGAGTATAATAAGAAACTGTACAGAGAAATAGAGTGGGCCAGTAAATCACAGAGTCTTATAATGGGGGGATTTTAATTTCCAGATATTGACTGGAATTTGTGAGTTGATCAATCACACACTAGCAAGGCTTTTGGGGCTTTATTGGATGATTGTTTTCTATATGAGCATGTTTGGGAGGCAACTAGAGGGAGTAATACTCTTGATCTGATTATCAGCAGTTATTCTTCATGCACTAATAATCTGCAGATAAAGGAACCACTAGGTGGCAGCAATCACAGTATGTTGAAGTGAGATTTACTCAAAGCGGTAACTACCATCAGGGGTATAGGGAAGGGTTTTTGCTTTCATAAAGGCGACTATGGTGGTCTGAGACAGTATTTAAATTCTATATGGTGGAACGGCAAATTCCAAATTCCATTCAAACTCTTGGAAGCTACTAGGCTTTACATACCAACTAAGAAATATTGTTCAAGGTTTAGGCCTAAATGGATGTCAGATGAACTAATGAGACATATGGCAGAGAAGAAAAATGAATGGGATACATATAAATTAATGGGTGACATGGAAGCTTATGATAGATATAATCTGGTCTGTAACCAAGTCACAAAGGAGATTAGGCAGGCAAAGGCATATTATGAGAAATCCTTGGCAAAGGATGCAAAGAAAAACAGTGTTCTTTACCTATGTAAACTCTAGAAGGAAAGGGATGAATCAGATTGGTCCACTGGATATTGATGGTTCAACTGTTGACGATCCTGCTCAGGTGGTTAACAAACTAAATGAGTATTTTGCATCTACATTCACCCATGAGGAGTTATTCAGGGAGGGGAATGCCAGAGATGAGTTAAACTCTGGTAGTGAGCTGGATGATTTTGTAATAACTGAGAGAAAAGTGGAGAAGAAATTGTTGAAGATAAACATAAAAAAAGGCACTGGGGTGGATGGGATCTATACAGTTATATTAAAATAGGCAGGAAAGGAAGTAAGCTAACCCTTAGCCAAAATTATGAGAGCTTCTTTCGACTCAGGGGAGGTACTCATGGACTGGAGATGTGCAAATGTCCAATTCACAAAGGAGGATCAAAGGGTGACAAATAATTATAGACCAGTTAGTTCAACTTCTGTTCCAGGAAAATTAATGGAGGCACTGGTTAAAGAAGCACTACAGAATCATCTAGACAAGACTTCAGTTATAGCTCGGACACAGCATGGGTTTGGTAAGGGTAAGTCTTGCCTGACAAATTTGATTGGATGCTATGATGTGGTCACAAAGGAACTGGATGCTGGGAATAAATTTGATATCATATATTTGGATCTTAGAAAGGCTTTTGATACCGTTCCACATAGAAGACTTCTGAACAAGTTGGGGCAGTGTGGCATTGGAGGCAAATTGCTGCTATGGATAAAGGGATGGTTGTTGTTTGTTGTTGTTGTTTGGTTTTTAGGAGCATTAGCAACTAAGGCCATATTGCTCCGGGATATGCGGTAGTCATTCCCTGACCTTTCCGCATCCTCCGCATTTGGTGGTGACGGGCTCGAACCCCGATCTAATCAAGAAGCGTGTGCTATGCACTGCTGCTCCTTCCCACCTGGCTATGGAGGCACCTAAAGGGATGGTTGAGTGGGAGAAAACAGAGAGTGGTAATCAATGGACACTGCTCATCGTGGACTAATGTTATTAGTGGAGTCCCTCAGGGTTCAGTGTTGGGTCCATTGTTGTTTTCTGTATTTATAAATGATATTGATGATGGTATATCAAGCTTCATGTCGAAGTTTGCAGACGATACGAAGGTTGGCAGGGTTGTTAAGGCCACTAATAATAGTACGCTGCTGCAACAGGATCTAGAAAAGTTGAGTAGATGGGCTGAGAGGTGGCAAATGAAGTTTAACATTGACAAATGTAAAGTACTACATATGGGAAGCAGTATTGATACGTGTTTCAGTGTAGTACCACAGAGTTGACGTATCAACTCTGTGGTACTACACTGGCAAGGTATACGGTATGTTCGTGTCAAGCGGCACCTGGGATTTCTCCCAACTCCGCGTGTGTTTCGCTGTATCGAGGACAGTACTGTCAAGCCAGAGACTTGAAAGTGTGTGGGCCGTGTCTGTGCAGTGTGGTATGTTGTGCCCATTGTTTGACCGGCTTATTGGCCACCAAGCCCCTAGTGGGGCCTGACTTTTCCCATACCCTGCCATGTGGAGGCTAGCTGGGTGTATCCAGTATCACAACAAATTGCTTTGGAAGGTCCTGCCACCTAGTTTCCTGGGATTTCAGTGGCTAGGACCTTAAAAAAAAATAATAAATAAATAAAAATTTATGCATTTGACATTAGTGCTTAATGGGATTGCTGTTTGGAAATCGCTGGTTGTGGTTGAATGCTAAAGAGATGTGTTAAAGGCCTAATAGGTCGGGCAAAATTTTGATGTTATTAAATTTAGACGTGAGGCTATATGCTAGATAAAAGCTAATAGTGTTTGCTGTCTTAGAGATTTAGACGTTGATTAGAATTTGGCGGCATTGTTAAGGGTGTACCTTGGTCGATTTAGTGAAGACTGGGGGGAAAACAGAAGAATAGGGATGACAGAGTAGGCATCACCAAAGAAGTCAGTGGAGACGAGCACCACCAGGTGAAGTATGGGGGGGGGATAGGCAGGGAGGAGAGGAGACAGAGATCCATCTTGCCCCCCTGCCTGGGGATGGCGTTTTAAAGGGAACCAGGTTAGAGTACCCAGTTCAGATCGCCAATGGCGTGTTGGCAGCAAAGCCGCAGAATGTCTTCATCAGTGTCATGTCCAAACAGTGTCAAATCCGATATGAAGGTCAAGCTACCCATCCCGCTCCAGGGGTGGGATATGTAAGCTGGCAGTGTGGGGAACCCACCAGGTGAGGGGGTGGGAGAGAGACATTTATTTCATTCATAATCTGCATTCTCACTCTACTTGAATTTTTTTTCTTTTATATATTTTTTTTTTATTTATTTTTTTTTTTTGCAGGCCAGGGGAGAATGCAGTGATAGTGTTTATATGGTTAGTAAATGTTTGTTAGTACAGTATAAGTAAAGTACTGTAATTTATTTTTAACTTTGTATTCTTTCGGCCAATTACATTTGCTCTTCACTCATTCCCATTCACTCTCTTTCCCTCATGCTAGGTCACTCTTTCTTTCACCATAATTTCTAGTTCACTCAGTGCCCAGCCTATTCATTCTATCTTTCATTTATTCTTCTTTCATTCTACATTTGATCCCCTTGCTACTAGCTTACTGATATTTTTCAGTTAATCTGCTTCCCTGGCTGCATGTACATCTCCCTTCCCTGCATGGTTACTTATTTGGTGTGGGGCCCTAGGTTCCTACACATGGCAGGGTAGTCCTGGGGAGTTTTGTTATATCAGGTTTCGGTCAGGGTGCAGAATACTGCTGTCCTAACAGTTTTTAAGTCATTTTCTGGGCGTGGTGGGAAACTTTGGCAATTTTACTATTGATTATTGTCTAATTGCTGGGGGGCTGAATTGCCATTCTTTGGATTGCTCTGCGCATTTCGAATACTTTCTGTGTAAAAGCTTTATAATTTTGCTCTTGATGAACTTCTTCTTCTCCCCTGGGAAGGGGACCAATCTGTGCTATTAGCACTGTTCTGGAGGTGTCATATATTATACATTCAAATAGAATGTGTGCCCAGTCTTCACTTTCCCCACAGGTGCAGTTTGGGCCATCGGTCAGGCCTAAGGAGATTAATTTAGCCTTTAGGGAGCCATGACCTGTCAATATAAATGTTGTAAAAAGTTCAGGGACATACCACTTAGGTGGCTCTGGGCTAACCATTGACACTTGTGGCAGAAACCGTTTGGTAACCAGACCTCTGGTTTCCTGCTCCCACTTTGTTTGCCATAGCTCATGGAGCTTTGTGGCTATTCTTTTTCTTTCATCATTGAAGGTGTTGGTTGTGTCAAGGGCTATCCCCAGAAATTCTGTGGGTATGCCCTTTTTAAATCTATAATATAAGCCTCTTTTGGCTACTTCCAGATAAAGTGGGAGAGTTCCAGCAAGCAACTGTAGTGCAGGTGTGCTTACTGTGAGACATGCTCTGGTAATAGTGAGTAGTATTGTCCTTTGTATTGATTCTAGTTTATTCCTATTTCTTACTATGGCCGAGCGGATGAACCATGCACCGGCTCCATAGGTGATAACAGGTAGGAACATCGCACGGTAGATGACAGCCAGGGTCTTTCTTTTGAGCTCCCAGTCTGCTCGACTGATCCTGGCAATCATACCTGCATAATTTCTCACTTTCTTCGCCAAGTAGATCAAATGGGGGTAAAAAGTTAGTTTTGAATCAAAGACCACTCCAAGATATTTTAGTTCTGTTACCATTTTTATAGTGGTTGTGTTAATTTTGATTTGTGGACATCTGCTTATGTCCAAATTGCCTTTTAGAAGTATTTGTTTGGTTTTTCCAGGCGATATTTTGAGCATGTGCAATTGTGCCCACTCCTGCAGCTGCAAGAGGGTGGCATTTGCTCTTTGCTCTACAACCACTTGTGATTACCTTTTACAAGGAAAATCATGTCATCTGCAAAGGCCAGGCTTTCCACGGGGCCCAGATCCAAGGCTAGAAATTCGTCCAGAACAATGTTCCAAAAGAAAGGGCCAAGGATTGAACTCTGCAGGCAGCCTTTACTCACAGGGTGTGTCGATTCCTGGAACCTTGTGCGTATTGAGACACTTCTGTCTGTAAGGTAGCTGTTTATTACCTTATAGAGGTTTTGTGGGGCATTTGCCTGGAGAAGTCTCCTAAGGACACTAGGCCACCAGAGTGAGTCAAATGCCCCAGCAAAGTCAATGGAGATTGCCAGCATATATTTCTCCTCTGTGTTTTTAACTGTTGTCAGTAGGTGGTGCATGGCATCCTCCGTGGAATTGCCCTGCTTAAAACCATATTGATTGTTGGAATGCAAACCTGCTTCTGTGTAATATTGAGTTAATCTGCTATATATTAGTCTTTCATATATTTTCTCTAGTACAGAGAGTAGGGCTATTGGTTTATATGATTTGGGATCAGTAGGGAGTTTTTCAGAGTTTTTGAGAATTAATCTTAACAGAGCTTGTTTCCATATATAGCTTCTGTCATACAGTTATTATATAGTGCTATTAATTTATTTGGTGCTATTTCTGCTAATTTTTTGATAATCTCAACCTCTAAGATGTCAAAGCCTGGGCATTTATTGTTTTTGGTTTTAGATAGTGCTATTTATAAGTCTTGTATGGTGAACAGAGGTTCAATATTGGCATTGTCATATTCAGTGTTTTCTTTTATAATGTTTAGCTGGGTGGGGGAATGATTCCCAGTTTCAGTCTGAATGATACTGTCTAGGATGTTATTTACAGAATCCACCCAACACAGGGTTGGCGTTCCATCTGGTTTGACAGTAGTTTCTAAGACATCTCTTGGCAGCTTGTTGGTCACTGTTCTGTAGACAACTCCGCAGGGGTTATTGTTTCCAGCATTCCCTTTTCTTGTCTCTTATGAGGGCTGTATACTGATTTCTGAGAGTTCTATAAGAATCTCTCAGTGCATCCACCTCATTTTGTGGCCAAGATGTTCTGGCTCTTTGAAAATGTCTCCTCGCCTGGTGTACCTACTTCTGAGTATAGTCAGTTCGGGGCACCACCAGGGAACTGTCTGCTTCCTCGGTTTTTTCCATGGGATAGACAGGGTTGCCGTTTTTGTTAAAATGTTTGTCATAGTCGGTGTTTGCTCATCCGGGCTACAGTTGCCTGATCTAGACCACTCATTTTCCTGTTTTTGCAGCTCAGCTGCTGTATGTTCTGCAAAAATCTGCCAGTTTGCCTTTTTAAGGTTATACCTTTTGATATCCAACAGGGAGTGTTGGGTTGTTTGTAATTGCCTGTTTAGTTTGAAGGAAATGGCTCTGTGATCTGATGTGGTCCAGGCTGGCTGGACACACCAGTCTGTGATTTTATAAGCTATTGAATTGGTGGCAAGAGTGTCACTCTCCAACATGGTACTGCTAAAAGTTGGGGGGGTTATTTGGTTGGTTTAGCACTTGAGAGGGTGAGGTGGCTATATAGTCTGCAAGTATCTGGCCATTGTGTGTGCCTGCTCTGTCTTCCGTACGGCTATGCCATAAGGCTGACCGGCAGTTGACATCAGCACACACTATGATATATGCAGTAGGTAGCAAGTTTGTGACTACTTGTAGATATTCAATGGTTGGGTTTATATCTTCCCCTGGTCTGGAATATAGTGAAATAATGTAAAACTGTCCTACAGCACTGGTGATATGGGCACACACTCCCACTGGGGAGCAGAGGTGACCCACCTTTGTGACTGTAAGGTCAGTATTTTTAACTACTATTGCTGTAGAAGGGACACTGAGGTGTATTCTATTATTTTATAGCCTCTTGGGTATCCTTGAACCTTACACATATGTATGTAGGGCTCTTGGAGCACCAAGACATTTATATTATTTTCTTCCAACCTGAGTTTGATCTGATCTACAACGGCTCTTGCTCTTTGAGCATTCAATTGGACAAGATTTAGAGCCCTAGTCACATTTATGTTTTCAGTCAGGCACATAGTTGGTCCTAGATTGTAAAAATTTTACCGTTTTTTTTTATAACAGGGACATTTGTCATCCCTGATACTATGTGCATAGTCAGTCAGCTGTGCTGCTTTATAGGTAGCACATTTTGGCTGCTGATTTTTATTTTGGCAGTTCTTGTAATCGTGGTCAGTGACTGCACAGTGGCCACAGACAGGGGAATTCTGTCTGCAGTCCCTGGCAGTATGGCCATATTTATGACAGTTAAAGCACTGCTGTACAGGAAAGAATTCCCTGAATTTATGGCTGGTCCAGCCAGCGTAGACTCTTTGCTGTCCTTGTAGGTTTTTCCAAGTTCTGGGTGACACTTCCACAATGACGTTGAATTGCCCATTTCTTTTCTTTTTTGTCCCTCTTTTTAGAAGAAATTCCTTGGCAAACTCAACCAGTTCCATTATATTGATAAAGTTTTTGTTGTAGAAATCCAACATAAGATCTCTTTCCAGAGTTGTCTCAGGGATGTCAAATATAATAATGTTGGGGTTTCTGCAGCTTGGCTTTTCTGTTTGCAATCCCAGTTTTACTACCTCTGGGTTGGTTTCAATCTTTTTAACATCCTCCTTATTTGTTACTTCAATTAAAACTCCATTATCTTTTATTTTTCTCATGTTATTCACCTTTATTTCTTTCAAATGAGGTTTTAATTTTGTCATGACAGTATCTCTGACTGCCTCACTGGATTTGTATGTAGAGTCAGGCTTAGCCTTTATAATGATTATGTTTGTTTCTTTTGCCTTTGGTATTTCTTTAGTCTTATTGTTGGTTTGTTTAGTTTGTGATGAATCTGCTTTGGTGGCCCTTGCTACTTGGGCGTAAGTCAAAGTATTTATTTCTTTATAATTATTCTTCTCTTCAGTCACCGGTTTCTACTTTTGCTTTCAATACTTTGTTTTCTGTATTAAGTTCAACCACTCTATGTTCTAAAACAGACCAGCAGTTCACTATCTGCAATCTTGTTGCAGATGTAATCCTATTTGTCTGTTTATAAAGAAACTCTTCTAGGAACAGTTTCATTTCTTTAATTTGTCTTATGGGATCCTCTATTTGATTTATAAGCTGAAATTTCCTCTCCTCCTCTATTTTTGTTACCTGTGGTTCTAAATTACCATTCTCCTTTTGATCTGTATTTTGATCAAAATGCAGTATTTTGAGGCGTTGCAGTATTTTCTACCTTTTGCCTTTTCTAGCCTGTTTTACACTAAGGTGGCATGATTCTAAGTCTTCGTTTGTGATTTCTTCATTGTTTAGTGCCTGTATCCCACAATCAGGAAGGTCCTTCAAGTTAGGATCGCGATCAATATTTTTTGATTTTTCAGTTTTTTCCCCGCGAGTTTTGGTTTTTGCCAGTCATTCTGCTGTTTTTATAATGTTTCTTATATCCAGGGGAGTAATTTAAGGTATATTTTATCGTCACGGGCCTATAAAAACCCAAGATGCAACGTTTTCCAGTTTTGGTGGGAAAACAGTCACACAAAGAAAGGTACTCTTATACGCAAGTATATGATTAATCTGAATGAAATTTACATTTCCCCTCACAAATAACATGTATCCTGCTAATTTGATTGACAAATTTACCCCAATTTTTGGAATTTTGAGGCGTTGCAGTATCGAAATCGGCAATAGTAGGATCGCTAGCGCTGTAACGTACTGTGCGTAAATGCATTCAAAAAGCCAACAATAGCTAAAAACAACTATAACTAACAAGCTTGCCTGAATACTACTAGTTGTTTTCATCTGTACACAGCATGTAGAATCCAAGTTTTATGGTTTTTGAAGTCGGAAAATCCAAGAAATCCTCCCTGCCGCCGTCGGTTACTACCGGCCATTTACATCAGGTACTACACTGACAGTGGTAGAGAATGAAAAGGATCAGGGGGTAATTGTGCAGGCAGATATGAAGTTTTCTGAGCAGTGCAGACAGTCTCAAGAGCAGCTCATGGTGTCTTGTCAATGATATACAGGAATTTTTCTAACAAGGATAAGGAGGTGATTATACCCTTGTATAAGGCAATGGTCAGGCCACACCTTGAGTACTGTAAACAGGTCTGGAGGTATCATTTTAAGAATGATGTAGAGCTGTTGGAACGAGTACAGAGAAGGGAAACAAGATTAGTGAATGGAACAAAGGGTTGCACTTACAAAGAAAGGCTTAAGTTTTGCAAATTAGTGTGTCTGGAGACTAGGCACCTGCAAGGTGATCTGATTTAGGTGTATAAAGCCTTTAATGGTTTGAGCATGCTCAATGCTGATGGGATTCTTCCTCTTGCTCAGAATAATCACCTGAGAGGTCATAAATTCAAATTGAGGAAAGACAGATGTAGGATAGATGTGCGGAAGTTTGCCTGTAGCCAGCGGGTAGTTGGTTGGTGGAACAGACTTCCATCCTTTGTTGTGGAAGTTGATAGCCTAAATAAATTTAAGGCTGAGCTAGACAGGTATCTGGAATGAATGGAGGGGTGAAATGGGAGCTGGTTTTTTTTTTTTTTTTTTGGCTGATGCTGCATAAGCTTGCTTTCTTGCATCATAAAAATAAAGTAAAGTGCAGCCATTATCAACCCACTGCAGGATGGAAGCCTCCTCAACAATTCATGTTGAGGGAAACGGACCATAATCTGCAACGCTGGTCCAGTGCGGGTTGGCAGATCGACCGTATTCAGCAGTCAGGGGCTTGAACCCCGGTCTACTCAAAGAGCGTGTGCTACTGCACTCCTGCTCCTGACCACTCGGCTACGGGGGCCTTCTTGCATCATATGCCTCTACTAATGCTAATGCTAAAACTAGAAAAAGTGCTTACATTAAGAGTAGCTCCACCAAATTAGATTTAAAAAAAAAAAAAAAACTTCTTATTTTAGCCAAAACATATAGTATGACTCAGAATTAAATAGCCAGAAATAGCATCATAATATTATAGAGAGAGTTCGGGATGAGCCTACAAGTTATATTATTTTATCAAGGTTTTAAATTTACTTTTGATATGTTTCTGCTCTAAAGTATGCTGCCCAGAACACACATTTCCCTTGCAACAGGATCATAACCACAAACATAAGATCAAAAAACTTTTTCGTTGGCAATCCCCACCATACGCAGGAATTATGTGGTATTTTAAGAAATGAGGTGGATATGGGTAAATTCAAATGAAATGGATTGTGAAATGCAGTTGCAGTAAGTCTATGATCAACTTCAGGGTACTGTGCTGTCCTGCTGAAATCACTGCCTTTTGGAAACTTAAATTCCTGGAGCAATAAAGTTGCTTCAGTCCATCATCTGATTATGATATACTTCCTCAATAAAGTAGAGACCATAATAGTGTGGTCTGTCATTTCCAGCCAGTAATGTAACCTTAAATACATTTGGGCACAAAATTTTGGAGAATGTTTTTTGTTTGTTAATGTATCCTGACAATAATGAAATGGATTTTCTGATGAACGTCACATGCACATGCAATTATCATAAAAACTAATAATCAGAACTATTCTTCAAAAAAGAAATTTTAATTTTTATACTGTATCATTTTGAGTATGTAAGCAGTATACTTCTCTCTGTTCCTTCCTTTTATTCACTTAATATATGAGCCACTTGGATGTCTAGTTGCATTAAAATGGTAGTGACACTGCGACTTTTTAATGAGAAAAAAAAAAAAAAAATCAACAGAATCTGTAACTTCCATCAAAGTTCACTGTATACTTTGATGGAAGCTGTTTTTGACACTTGCTTTTATTCACTCATGTAAAGTGCATGTGCAGCAAGATACATGCCACCACTAATTACGGGCACTTTGTTCAGAGCCAAATTGTAATTAACCTTCACAACAGATTTGGTGTGTTGGAGCTTATGTGAACTTATTATTTAGCACCAATGATAAATCCCAACCAATAACTAAAGCTGCTTCAAATAAATAATATATTTAGTTCAATATCTTTCTTTTGCCTACACACACTTTACATGTAATCAATTTACACTAAAAAAAATTAAACAAATTCAACTAAACTAACATGCATGCAAGTTAACTCTATACTAATATACGAAAGAACAAAAAAACTTTTAACAATTATAGGTTGATATCTAAGAAAAATACAGTAACAAAAAACTGATTTTATTTGTTTAAATTGGGACTTTCTGAAGCCGAAAGCCACAATTTTTCAACTCCAATAATGGTCAAAAAAGAAAAATTTAACAATCTTTCCAGAAATCTGAAAATTAGCAAAAAAGACATTAAAAATAATTTTGGCTAAGTACAGTAAAACATCCTTTAATTGTCACCTCTCTTAAAATGACACTGCTTGTTGAGGAAACTCAGGCTTGGGACCAAAACCAAAGCCTATATTAGAAATTACAACCTATCCAAAATGAACACACTAATTGTGATGGCAATGGATTGCTCACTGAACAGAAGGCAAAATATGCTCACCACTACTGGTAAGGATGGGTTACAAACTTATTTTGACTGTCCAACGCAGTTGCACTGCTGCTCATCACTTAGTAAAGCAAGGAATTGCCAAACTGTGAAATGCTGTTTCCAGAATTAAAAAAATAATACAAAAATAAAATATAAAAAAAAAAAAAAAAAAAAATTCCACCAAGAGAGTGCAAAAATAATTTTCACCATTAGCCCACAAGGAGTTCCCGCATCCACAAATACAAGATATCCACACACCTCCTTTACAAAACTAAAACATTACCATGTGAGAGTGCAAGATACAAATTCAATGGTCACAGAGGATATCTTAAGTTTTGATTCACCAACCTGAAAACTGTGCTTTGCAATAAATGGGAGCATAATTGTAAAATTATCAACATGGTGGAATTGACCAACCCCGAGAAGATGCAGTGCATACTTTGTTTAATGCGCTGCAGTCTGCCACTGCTATTAGGCATAAATTTCAAATATGGTTTAAAAAGAAGCCACAAAGTACACTCACAGATCAGCAATAGTACAGATTCATCAAGGATTCCTGTTTTGCAATCATCCTGGAAGAGGTGGCTAACTAAAGTCAGTGAGTGCACAGTGGAGATGATTCTAAGAAGTTTTACACAAAGCCCAGTGAAATTCACACAAACATGCCAGTTACCAAGTCAACAGTGTATAACAAGTTATGTCACCGTCTGGGGATGAAAACATAAATTACATCTTGTACAGGAGGCGATGATCAACAACAAAACCAACAGGATAAAATTTTGTTGGCAAATTTCTCCACGATTCCAGTTTTACAATTATGCTGCGATCTACAGCAGCAAGTACATTTTATGATTGGTCAATAAAAACTTGGCATTAGCATTAGTAGAGGCATTTGATGCAAGAAAGCAAGCTTATGCAGCAATAGCCAAAAAAAAAAAAAAAACCCACTTCCACTTCACCCCTCTGTTCGTTCAAAATACCTGTCCAGCTGAGCCTTAAACTTATTTAGGCTATCAACTTCCACGACAAGGGATGGAATTCTGTTCCACCAACCAACCACCCGCTGGCTAAAGGCAAATTTCCGCACGTCTATCCTACATCTGTCTTTCCTCAATTTGAGTTTATGCCCTCTCAGGTGATTATTCTGAGCGAGAGGAAGAATCCCATCAGCATTGAGCATGCTCAAACCATTCAAGGCTTTATACACCTCTATCAGATCACCTCGCTGGTGCCTAGTCTCCAGACACTGTAATTTGCAAAATTTAAGCCTTTCTTCGTAAGAGCACCCCTTTGTTCCATTCACTAATCTTGTTGCCCTTCTCTGTACTCGTTCCAGCAGCTCTACATCCTTCTTGAAATGAGGCCTCCAGACCTGTATACAGTACTCTAGGTGTGGCCTGACCATTGACTTATACAAGGGAATAATCACCTCCTCATCCCTGCTAGAAAAATTCCTATATATCATTGACAATACACCATGAGCTACTCTTGCAGCCTGTCTGCACTGCTCAGAGAACTTCACATCTGCCTGCACAACCACTCCCAGGTCCCTTTCATTCTCTACCACTGTCAGTGTAGTACCACAGAGTTGATATGTTGCTCTGGGGTTGCTGTTTCCCCATGTCTAGTACTTTACATTTGTCAATGTTAAACTTCATTTGCCACCTCTCAGCCCATCTGCTCAACGTTTCCAGATCCTGTTGCAGCAGCATAGTGTCAGTAGTGTCCTTGACAACCCTGCCTACCTTTGTATCGTCTGCAAACTTCGACATTAAGCTTGATATACCATCATCAATATTATTTATAAATACAGAAAACAATAGACCCAACACTGAACCCTGAGGGACTCCACTAATAACATTAGTCCATGATGAGCAGTGTCCATTGATTACCACTCTCTGTCTTCTCCCCCTCAGCCACCCCTTTATCCACAGCAGCAATTTGCCTCCAATGTCACACTGCTACAATTTGTGCAGCAGTCTTCCATATGCAACACAGTATCAAAAGCCTTTCTAAGATCCAAGTATCCCTGCATCCAGTTCCTTTGTGACTGCATCATAGTATCCAATCAAATTGGTCAGGCAAGACTTCCCCTTAACAAACCATGCTGTGTCCGAGCTATAACTGAAGTCTTGTCTAAATGATCCTGCAGTGCTTCTTTAACTAGTGCCTCCATTAATTTTCCTGGAAGAGAAGTTAAACTCACGGGCCTATAATTACTTGTGTCAGCCTTTGATCCTCCTTTGTGAATTGGGGTCACATTTGCACATCTCCAGTCTGTGGGTACCTCCCCTGAGTCCAAGGAAGCTCTCATAATTATGGCTAAGGGTTTGCTTACTTCCTTTGCTGCCTCCTTTAATATAACTGGATAGATCCCGTCCACCCCGGGTGCCTTTCTTGTGTTTATCTTCAACAATTTCTCCTCCACTTTACTCTCAGTTATTACAAGATTCTCTAGCTTACTGCTAGAGTTGAATACACCTCTGGCTTTCTCCTCGCTAAATAACTCCTCATGTGTGAATGTCGATGCAAAATATTCATTTAGTTTGTTAGCTACCTGAGCAGGATCATCAACAGTTGACCCATCGATATCAAGTGGACCAATCTGATTCATCCCCTTTCTTCTAGAGTTTACATAAGTAAACAACTCTTTGCTGTTTTTCTTTGTGTCCCTTACCAAAGATTTCTCGTAATCTACCTTCGCCTGCCTAACCTCCTTTGGTTACAGATCAACTTGTATCTATCATAGGCTTCTGTGTCATGTGTTAATTTGTATGTATCCCATTCATGTTTCTTCTCTGCCATATGCCTCATCAGTTCATCTGACATCCATTTAGGCCAAAACCTTGAACAATATTTCTTAGTTGGTATGTAAAGCCTAGTAGTTTCCAAGATAAGTTCTTTGAATGCTTCCCATTTTGAATTTGCTGTTGGTAACATCATCAGTTGGTCCCACTGTATAGAATTTAAATACTGTCTCAGTCCATCGTAGTCGCCTTTACGAAAGCAATAACCCTTCCCTTTACCCCTAATGGTAGTTACCTCTTTGAGTAAATCCCACTTCAGCACACTGTGATCACTGAAACCTAGTGGTTCATTTATCTGAAGATTCTTAATGCATGAAGAATCACTGCTGATAATCAAATCAAGAGTATTCCTCCCTCTAGTTGCCTCCCGAAGATGCTGATGTAGAAAACAATCATCCAATAAATCCACAAAAGCCTTGCTAGTGTGTGAGTTGTTGTTATTATTTGGTTTTTAGGAGCATTAGCAACTAAGGCCATATTGCTCCGGCGATATGCGGTGGTCATTCCTGACCTTTCCGCATCCTCTGTATTTGGTGGTGACGGGCTCGAACCCCGGTCTAATCAAGAAGCGTGTGCTACGCACTGCTGCTCCTGCCCACCTGGCTACAGAGGCGCCCTGTGTGAGTGACCAGCCGCCAAATTCCAGTCAATATCTGGGAAATTAAAATCTCACATTATAAGACTCTCTGATTTACTGGCCCACTCTATTTCTCTGTACAGTTTCTTATTATACTCATCAGAGTCATTAGGCCTATAGCACACTCCTACTCTCAATTTTGATCTCCCAATGCTTATGTCCCACCAAACTGACTCGACACTGCACTGTCCAGTGATGTCCACTGGCTTCACTTCCTTGGATTTTATGTATTTCTTAACTAATAGCATAACCCCTCCTCCCTTCCTATCCAGTCTATCCTTTCTGTAGACGCTGTACTCCCCAAATTCCAGTTCTGCATTCCTTATATCTGTGTGACACCACGTCTCTGATATCCCAACAATATCTGCCTTTGATGTTTTGAGCAATACCTCAAATTCATCAAATTTATTTACTAAACTCCTAGCATTGGTGTACACGCAAGTAAACATGCACCGATTTCTATTCTTAGCTACCCTAACACAACCCATGTGTTTCCTGTACCGCAATGACTTCCAGCAGTCTCTGAAATATCCTGCATCTTGTTTTTCAGGCTTCTGCTCATTCCGATAGAAGCAGTGCAAGAATCTCTTTCACCTCTGCCAGTGGCTACTGTTAATCTATTCGTCTTTGTCTCCCCCCAAGCTAGCAGTTTTCCGACCCACCTAACACTGCCTCGATAGCATCAGCAAATATTCTTGCACCCTTTCTATTTAAGTGTATCCCATCCCTGTAGAAGCAATCTCTCCTGTTAACAAGTACAATCCAGGCTGAAAAAAATTCTACCCCTTGAGCCTTGCACAATCTTTCCAGGGCCGATGCTGTGCATAATTTTTTCCATGCAGACAAAGCAATAGTCAATATGGTTGCACTTCTCTTGCTACACTACAGAAACAGCAAAAGGCATAGTTTTCCCAGTTAGCTATGAGAGTGGTTCAATAAAGAATTGCCTTGACCTAGCTGCAGAGGTGCTAGCCTGTTGATTCTTGGCACAGGTTTTAGCCCTTCTCTACATAGCCACTGTGCAGATTTACACATTTTTCCCATCGATGGATGAGACTGTGGATACTGATTTTGTAGAAGTTGTGAGGTTGGTCTTTGAACCATGACTCTGTTGCAGAAATGAGTGTCTCGTCATCAGGGAAGTGGGTCCCCTGAAGAAATGATTTGAGGGAAAGATGTTGTTGTTGTTGTTTGTGTTTAACGACTAGGCTGTTAGGGCCATATTGTGTCTTTCTGATGGTAAATATGAAATAGTAGCTTAATTGTGATAACTATATTTTATGATATATTCCTATACGATTTAGGAAAGTAAATAGTTCTTTTTTGATTAAAATCATCTCCCAGAATCTGTAATAAATTTATTGAAGACTGCGTATCAGAAATTGACTTAAAGATGTCTAAGTGGATGGTTTGAAAGTGGGGACAGTCCACTAACAAATGTCGAATGGTCAGTTGTACTTGACATGATGTACATTGGGGATCGGGCATACAGATACAGGTGAGTATGCCCGATTCTTAGCCTTCCTAAAATTATTTCATCTCGCCTGTTTTTTCTGAAGCTGGATTGCCACAGCTTTGGTTCCGGTTTTATTTGGTAGAGTTTATTTCCTGGATAACCTTTCCAGATTAATGACTAGCTGTTATAACATGCTTTACAGATAATGTGTTTGTAATCTGTATATGGAACTTGAAAAGTCTGCAAAATAGTGGTTTCTGGTTGTAGTAGTAGTAGTAGTAGTAGTGGCACTTGATGCAAGAAAGCAGTGTAGGAGCTTATGCAGCATCAGCCAAAAAAAAAAAAAAAAAAAATCACACCATACCCTCCAATTGCCTGTCCAGTTCCTCCTTAAATTTATTTAACCTATCAACTTCCACAACGACAGATGGAAGTTTGTTCCAGCAATTAACAACCCGCTGGCTAAAGGCAAATTTCCGCACATCTATTCTACATCTATCCTTTCTTAATTTGAACTTATGTCCCCGTAGGTTCGTATTCTGAACAAGTGGGAGGATCCCATCAGAATTCAGCGTGCTCAACCCATTCAAGGCCTTATATACCTCAATCAGATCACCGCGCAGGTGCCTAGTCTCCAGCCACTGCAATTTGCAGAACTTAAGCCTCTCTTGGTAAGAGGATTTCTTCATTCCCCTCACCAATCGTGTTGCTCTTCTCTGTACACGCTCAAGCAAATCTACATCCTTCCTAAAATGAGGCCTCCAGACCTGTACGCAGTACTCAAGACATGGCCTGACCATTGCCTTATACAGAGGGACAATCACCTCCTTTTCCCTGCTAGCAAAATTCCTATATATCATTGACAAAACCCCATGACCTGCCCTAGCAGCCTGTCTACATTGCTCAGAAAACTTCATATCTGACTGCACAATTACTCCCAGGTCTTTTTCATTTTCTACCACCTTAAGTGTAGTACCACACAGTTGGTACGTTTCTCTGGGGTTACTTCTACCCATATGCAGTACTTTGCATTTGTCAAGGTTAAACTTCAGTTGCCACTTCTTAGCCCATCTGCCCAAATTATCTAGATCCTGTTGCAGTAGCACACTGCCATTACTGTCATTAACAACCCTGCCAACCTTCGTATCATCTGCAAACTTCGACATTAAGCCTGATATACCTTCATCAATATCATTGATAAATATACAAAACAACAGTGGCCCCAACACCGAACCCTGTGGGACACCACTAATAACATTAGTCCACGAAGAGAAGCACCCATTGATTACCACCCTCTGTCTTCTCCCACTTAACCATCCTTTTATCCATTGCAGCAACTTACCCTTAATACCATTCTGCTCCAATTTGTACAGTAGTCTTCCATGCGCAACAGTGTCAAAAGCTTTCCTGAAATCCAAGTATATGATATCAAAATTATTTTTTGCATCCAGTTCCTTTGTGACCACATCATAATAACCAATCAAATTTGTCAGACAAGACTTTCCCTTAACAAACCCATGCTGTGTCTGAATTATTGCTGCAGTCTTGTCTAGATGATCCTGCAATGCATCTTTAACCAGTGACTCCATTATTTTACCCGGAACAGAAGTTAAACTAACTGGTCTGTAATTATTCGTGTCACCCTTCGAACCTCCTTTGTGAATTGGGGATACATTTGCACATCTCCAGTCCGTGGGAACCTCTCCTGAGTCCAAGGATGCTCTCATAATTATGGCTAAGGGTTTGCTTAGTTGCTTTGCCGCCTCCTTTAATATAACTGGATAGATCCCATCCGCCCCAGGTGCCTTTCTTATGTTTAACTTCAACAATTTCTCCTCCACTTTGCTCTCAGTTATTACAAAATCATTAAGCACACTGCTACAATTTGATAACCTTCTTCCATTTTCAAACTGTAATGATTCCTCACGTGTGAATGTAGATGCAAAATACTCATTCAGTTTGTTTGCTATCTGAGCAGGATCATCAACAGTCGAACCATCGATGTCAAGTGGACCAATCATATTCAGCCCCTTCCTTTTAGAGTTTATATAAGTAAAGAAATCCTTGCTGTTTTTCTTAGCATCTTTTGCCAAAGATTTCTCGTAATCCGCCTTTGCCTGCCGAACCTCCTTTGTGACCTGATTACAGACTAGCTTATATCTGCTACAGGCTTCTGCGTCGCCTGATAATTTATATGCATCCCATGCATTTTTCTTCTCTGTCACGAGTCTCATTAGTTCATTTGATAACCATTTAGGCCTAAACCTTGAACAATATTTCTTCATCGGTATGAAAAGTCTAGTAGCTTCCACGATTAATTCCTTGAATGCTTCCCACTTAGAATTTACTGTTTGGAACATCGTCAGTCGATCCCACTGTACAGAATTTAAAAACTGTCTGAGACCACTGTACTCCCCTTTACGGAAGCAAGAACCCTTTCCTTTACCCCTGACGGTAGTTACCTCTTTGAGTAAATCCCACTTCAGCACACTGTGATCACTGCCACCTAGTGGTTCCTTTATCTGCAAATTCTTAATACACGAATGATCACTGCTGATAACCAGATCAAGAGTATTACTTTCTCTGGTTGCCTCTCGAACATGCTGCTGCAGAAAACAATCATCCAATAAATCCACAAAAGTCTGACTAGTGTGTGAGTGACCAACCCACAAGTTCCAGTCAATATCTGGGAAGTTAAAATCCCCCATTATAAGACATTCTGATTTACTGGCCCACTCTATTTCTCTGTACAATTGTTCATTGTACTCATTCGAGTCATTAGGCCTATAGCACACTCCTACTCTTATTTTTGCTTTTGCAGTGCTTATGTCACACCAAACTGACTCAACAGTGCACTGTCCATCTATATCAACTGGATGCACTTCTCTTGATTTTATGTTTTTCTTAATTAACAGCATAACACCTCCTCCCTTTCTGTCCTGTCTATCCTTTCTGTACACATTGTACTCCCCAAATTCCAGTTCTGCATTCCTTATATCTTTGTGACACCACGTCTCTGCTATCCCAACAATATCCGCCTTTGATGTCTTGACCAACACTTCAAATTCATCAAATTTATTTACTATACTTCTAGCATTGGTATACATGCAAGCATACATGCTCCTATGCCTATTCCTCGTTACCCTAACACATCCCATATACCCAACTATTCCAGGATGACTGCCATCCGTCCCTGAAACCCCCAACACCCCTCGCTCCAGGTCGCTTCTTATTCTAATAGAAGTTGTGCAAGAATCACCTTCACCTCTGCCTGCGGTTACTGTTAAACTATTAGTCTTTGTATCCCCCCAAACTAGCAGTTTTCCGACCCACCTAACACTGCCTCGATAGCATCAGCAAATATTCTTGCACCCTTTCTATTTAAGTGTATCCCATCCCTGTAGAAGCAATCTCTCCTGTTAACAAGTACAGTCCAGGCTGAAAAAAATTCTACCCCTTGAGCCTTGCACAATCTTTCCAGGGCCGAATTGATCGACAAGGCTCTCATCATATACTCCCTCCTATCGTGTCTGGGCAGAATTGCAGACACTTTTAAATTCAACCCTAATTCTCGGCTTTTTTTCAACAGTGACCTGTACTTGTTGAGTAATTCTGCCGGTCTCCTACTCTTAATATCATTAGTGCCAACGTGTACAACTATATCACCTTTTGTGCCCTTGAAAGATGATATCCGCTCTACAACGTCATCAACCTTTGCCCCTGGCAGACATACCCTGGTCCTGTTCCACCTATCCATTTTACATAGCATGTTCCCCGTTTCCCTGACAATAGAGTCACCAACAACTAATAGTTCCTGTGGGACCAGCGCATTCTGCCTTGGGGGGTTGCCGCTGTGTTGCGTGATGACCAAGTGCACGCTCTGGCGTTGATGTGGGCAGCTGAGAGCTTGATGGGCCCCTCAATTTATTTCCTTCGAGGGCATCCACCCTGTCCTTCAAACTCTCATATAGGCCCATAACAACGCTGAGTTGTCGCCTGATTTCCTTACACTCCTTACATCGCGCACACACAAAGACATCCCCCATGGCAATATCATGTTCCGTTCCAGAGAGTTCGGCAAACATTTCACAAGTTGTACATTTTTTTAGGCTGTGACGCGTTGGAGAATCGCCCCCCTCAGTTCTCCCCCGAGTCACAACACTCCTGCCACTTTGTGCCCGTTGCTTTGCTGCTCTAGTTCGGGGCATGGTAGTTTAAATTAATAAAATCAATAAATTAAATGTCAGTAGTATTTGAATAGAAACTATGAAATAGAAACAGTGAAGCGTATTACTATATAATTATGCGTTAGAGCTACCTAGCTACCTCAATTAAAAACTTTGAATTCCCTACAAAAACTTTGAATTCCCTATATACAAAAACAATGGCTACAAAAATCGAACAAAAATAACGGTTTTACCTATCGTAAGTAAAATCCACAAAAACTCTTTATCTAAATTAAAATAAAAAATAACCAGCGTAACTATAACTATATGACTACGTATTAAGTACAATATAAAACAACAATCATGTAAATAAAAGGCAAACACTTATCGTTTTTGCGGAGCCTGTAACTGTCAGCTGTAACTTTTAAATAGAGTCAGCGCCCTCATGCAGATCATGTAGCTTGTTTGGCTACATGATCTGCTCTTTCATTGCCGGCTATTCCAGAATGTCCTGGGATCCAGCAGAATGTCACAGTTTGGTTCAATTCCTTACAGCCAAGTAATTTAGAATGAATCTGTTTTATTACAGGGTGAGAGGAGTTGGTATTAGTATTTATGGCAGAGACAGCACTGAGTGAGTCAGTGTATATTAAAGCAGACGGAATTAGATTTTCAATAATGTGATCCAGAACTAAGTTTATAACATAGAGCTCAGCAGTGAAGATACTGCATTCTATTGGCAATGAGACAGAAGTGCTAAATGATGGGAAGATTGCAGCAGCACCTACTTGGGTCTCGGTTTTTGATCCATCTGTATAGATTTCACATGCGTTTGAATTAGAAAGAGTGTAAGTTGCATGTAACTGTGCAATACTGGAAGGAGAGAGCGTGTTCTTTCCCCACTGTTGAAAGTAGTCATCATATATTGCATAGATATTTTTCCAGGGTGGATCTGGTGGTGTTTTGGAGAGCCTGAAATATATTGCTGATTTTTATGTTCCACGATTGAGCCAGTTCCTTAAATCTAAGTGGAGCAGGTCGGTTTTCATTAGGTTTACTGATGTAAAATGTCTCGCATTCAGTATTGCAGAGACATCTCCAACAAGGATGAGAGGGCAGACTACGGATTTTTGCAGCATACATCAGAAGTAATGATTTTCTGCGAAGATGTAAGGGAGGTTCATGAGCTTTGATGTACAGGCTCTGAACCGGGGAGGTTCTGAATGCGCCTAGAGCGACTCTCAAAGCACAGTGCTGGATGGTGTTTAGTCATTCTAAAGTACTTTTCCTCGCTGAATCATATACTGGAGAGCAATAGTCCAAGCGAGACCTGATGAGAGCTCTATAAAGATGGATGAGGGTATCACGATCAGCGCCCCATGACATGGATGACACACACACACACCGGAGGATGTTTAATTTCTTCAAGCAGATGGTTCAAAGATAGGCCACATATGCTTGAAAGTTCAGTTTCCTGTCTAGTATGAGACCAAGGAAACGGACATTGTGAGCAAGAGGAACTGGCACGTTATTTATCTTTAGCTCTGGATCAGGATGAAGTGACCGAAGTTTGCAGAAATGACTGGTAGTGGTTTTCTGTTCAGTGAGATTATATCCATTTCGTAAGGTCCAGGATTGAATTCTCGTTAAAGCAATTTGTATCTGTCTTTCGATAGTATTCATGCTTTGCGATTGGCAGGATATGGTGAGATCGTCAGCATACATGTATACTTCAATCATTTTTGGAAGTTCTTCCAAAATATTGTTGATCCTAATCGCAAATAGGGTTGGACTCAATATGGAACCCTGTGGGACACCCTCTTCTTGAACGTGAGATGTTGATAGCATGTTTTTATATCGGACCTGAAATGTACGCAATTTTAAAAAGTTCTGAATTATTAAAGGGAGATGTCCTCTCAGCCCCAACTGATGCATATCTTTAATAATACCATGATGCCATGTGGTGTCAAATGCTTTATGAATATCCAGGTTGACCATCACTAGATGTTGCTTTCTGACGAAGGCATTACGAATGTTGGATTCAATTTTTACAAGTACATCTAGGGTTGACCTGTTTTTACGGAAGCCATATTGGTGATCAGAAAGGAGATTTTCGGAATCTAGAATCCAGGTGAGCCTCTTATGTACCATCCTTTCAAAGATTTTGCCCAGACAGCTTGTCAATGATATTGGTCTGTAATTCTCAACTAGAGAAGGATCTTTGCCTGGTTTTGGAATAGCACAAATATAGGAATGACGCCATGACAGAGGATACGTATTTTCAGAGAAGATCTGGTTATAAAAGAGTAATAGTGTGCCGAGATCAGCTTCACACAGATGGTTCAGCATACTGTAGTGAATGCCGTCTGGTCCTGCTGCGCTGTTCGGAGATTTGCTCTCAGTTCAGATAGAGTAAACAGCTGGTTATATGGAAGTGAAAGTCTAGTTGCGAAATTAAACTCATGACGTTCTGAATCAGTTTTACTGCGTTGAAAGGAGATCACATAAGAGGAACAGGCAGAAATGTTATAAAACGATTCGGCTAAAGCATTTGCAATGTCAGTAGGAGAGGATAAGTCCTGCCCATTGCATTGTATTATCGGAGATTGCTGTTGTAGAAATTTCCCATTGAGAGCTTGAATTTTTCTCCAAATGACTCGAGTGTCAGTATTTTTGTTAATATCTGAAGTGAATTTAATCCAGGAGTCACGTTTTGCTGTCTTCCTAATTTGTCTTGATTTGGCTCTGGGTTTTTTGTACATAATTAGGTTGGCGGTAGTTGGAAATTTATGAAACTGGTTCCAGGCACGATTTTTTTCTCATTTCGTTTTGTAGCATTCTTCATTCCACCACTGATTTTGGTGTACCTGCTTGCACTGGTTAGATTTTGGAATGGAAATTTCTGCTGCAGATAATATATGGCTTGTAATGTGATCAGTTACGTCATCAATATGATTTTGTTGTACATACAGTTTGTCAAGTAGAACACAAGTTGAATGCTTTATGAAAGTTCCAAGAAGTACGGCCTTTAGGACATGACACCGTCTGTGTTTGAATTAAACTGATGATAGGAAAATGGTCACTGTGGAATAGATCATTTAGCACTAACCATTCCATGCTTGGAAAAAGAGATGCTGAACATATTGATAAGTCTATGGCTGATGTACTACCTGTAGGTAGTTGGATATGAGTTGGAGAGCCAGAATTTAACAGAGTCAGGTTATGGTTATCCAGGAATATTTCTATTAATTGGCCTCTCCTATCCATGATGGAAGATCCCCACAATGGATGGTGACCATTGAAATCGCCGAGTAAACAGACTGGAGGTGGCAATTGTTTGATAAGATTGTCAAGTCCAGTCTGGGAGCAAGGATAATTCGGTGGGACATAAATGGATGCAAGGTTTAACGATATTCCCATTGCTATCCAAACCGCTACAACTTCTAAAGAGGTTTGTAGTTGGAGATGTCTTGACGGTATGTTAGTTCTGATAAGAATAGCCACCCCACCACGAGCAGGAGTGTCAGAATCCTTGTCTGGCCTAAACATAGAATAATTTTTAATTTTCAGAGAAACTTGTGGTGATAAAAAGGTTTCCTGTAAACATACACCTATTGCTTTAGTTTGTATGAGTAAATCATTCAAGTCATCTATATTACTGCGTAATCCTCTACAGTTCCACTGAAGGAATTTATTCATTTGTTGGATTTACTTGAGGAAGATTGATCTGACTGTTTTTTCTGGGAAGGTTTCTGTCTGCTTAGTTTTGATTTTTCATTTCTGGGAAAGGTTGGGCGTCCTGTATCCATGGTATCACTAGCATGTAACTCTAGTACTGTCTCTTCATCCTCTGACTGAACCTCCATATCCATGTTGCTAATGCGTGGTTTCACTTTCTTCTGGTTTTCAACAGTAGCTGACTTCGTTGTTTCGGGCAACGTTGAGATAGCATCAGTTGGGATGCTGATTGGGGTGTTGCTGGTCTCACTGACTGTAGTTTTCTTATTGTAAGTTAGCACAGTTTTGGCCCAGGTGACAAAGGAAATATTCGGTTCGATGGAGACATCTGTTTGGGTTGCAGCTCAGCGGCTATTTTTGGTGACCGATGCATATGATCGGCTAGGCATGGTTAGCATTATTTGCTTTCTTGCTTCAGGGTATGTGACTTTATGATCCACTTTATACTTTTGGATTTTTTTCCCTGTTTTCCAAAGGTCACACGCTTTAGAAAATGCAAGATGGCTTCCTTTACAGTTTGGGCAAGTGGGAGTGGAAGCTGTACAGTCTCCTTGGGAATGCTCCTTGGAGCTGCAAATAGGGCACACAGTATTGCCTCGGCATGCCGTCTGAGAATGGCCGTACTTCTGGCACTTAGCAGCGAATGGGATTCGGGATGTAGGGTCGAATCTTGCAGTTTAAGTAACCTGCTTTTACAGAAGATGGGAGATTCGGAGTACTGAACGTCAAAATAACGGACCTGGTTGGTAATTGGTTGCCATCTTTTTTTGTCATAATTCTCCGTGCATGAGTCACTTTTTGTTCGCTAAGCTCTTGAATGATTTCTTCCTCAGACACATTTAGTAAGTCCCATTCACTGATAACTCCTTTAGAGGTATTCCGAGTGTTATGGGCTGTTACTGACACAGGAATATTGTTAAAAGTTGTTAATTTTAACAATTTTTCTGAGTGACTTGGCTTAGAAGCTTCAATTAGAAGGTCTCCAGATTGGAGACGTTTAACCATTTTGGGAGTTCCAACAACCGATTCTAAACATTTCTGTATTAGGAAAGGCGATAGCTTGCCAACAGGTTGTGTGGATAGGGAATGCATTATGAGAAATGCTGACATGTCTGTTTGTTTTTCTGTCCGTAGTCTCTTCGGACAATTCAAGTAATGCTCTGAATCAGAGTTGACAGGTCTGGAGTGCGTGGGCTCTAGCGATGGATATGCATCGCAATCCATCGCTGCTCCTTTTAGCCCCGGAAGAGGGAATTCCTTCTCCCAGGTTACCGACCCCGCCACGTGGAGGCAGGAGCGGTGCCAACCAGTGACCAAGTGATCAGCAGAAGAGGAGAGCAGTACGTTGCTAGCGATAGCAGTAACGTTGCAAGTAGGGTTAGCAGTAACGTTGCTCAGCGAGGGAAGCAGTAATGTTGCGAGCGGTCAGCAGTAACGTTGCAAGCGGTAGAGGGATTATTAAAGCACTAGTACTCGCCCTAGGAAAATTGCTAGAAAATTGCACTAGAAAGATCGCTTGGCACTCGGGGCCTTGAGGGAAGGAAACAAAAGTCCGATGGTGCAAGAACAGGTGAGTGGGCTGGATGGGATAGTATTTCACATCCACAAGTGGCCACTTGTTGTTGCAATTTCAGAAGTGTGAACCGAGGCATTGTCTTGAAGCATTCTCACACCTTTGGACAGCATGCCATACCTACATGTTTTGATTTTCTCCCGTAATTTTGTAAGTTGACATAATAGGCATCTGTAATTGTTCTATCTTTCAGCAGGTAATCAGTCATTATTACACCTTTCTCTTCCCAAAACACTGTCAGCAAGACCCTTGCCTTCTTGGGGGGGGGGGACATTGATGTTGCCATTATATAGACTGCTTTTTACTTTCAAGATCAAAATGGTGCATCCAACTTCCATCCTGAGTGATTAGACAAGAGAAAAAGTCTTCCTCATTTTTTTGGCACAGGACTAACAACTCTTGTGATTTCTGTTGTCAATCAGCCTTCTGGAAACCAGTCAATAATCAGGGACTCCATCTTGCATTCAATTTCAGTAAATGGAGTTGGTCGTGAAAGACTGTTTCAACAGAGCCCACACTAATCTTCACCTCCTGGGATAATTCACACACAGATATCCGGCAATTTGGTTATTTTATTTTTTTTTTTAAGGAGATTAGCAACTAAGACCATATTGCTCCGGGGATATGTGGTGGTCATTCCCTGACCTTTCCGCATCCTCCGTATTTGGTGGTCACGGGCTCGAACCGTGGTCTAATCAAGAAGCATGTGCTACACACTGCTGCTCCTGCCCACCTGGCTATGGAGGCGCCATATCCGGCAATCTTCCACGATTAACGACTCCACTTTTCTGATCATGCTGTCATCAATGGATGAATGGCGATGACCTGAAATGGGCTCAGATTCGACTGATGTCCGACCACACCTGAACTATCTATGCCAGTGCTTCACAATGCAATAGGATGGGGCTTCATCCTTATATACAGCAGTCATCACCTCGTGGATTTCTTTAGGAGATTTCCCCTTCAAGAACAGATACCAGATTACAGCTCTGGCTTCAACTTTGTCCATGATGCTACTTTGTCACACGTTCAGCTCTGTAAAAGAAAAACAAATTAAGATGGCTGAAATTTTACATCTTGAATACAGAGATATGTATGATGCTACACACAAAATATCATGACTCTGCGATATGTGAAAGTAGGTGAGGGCGATTCTTTATTGAACCACCCTCAATACATCCTCAGATTTGTGGTGCAGGTAATCATCATCACATACTGAGATCACAAGTTTTGGTCTGACCACCAAGAATGGAGATCAGGACAACCAAAGTACAAAGAATATGGATGTTTAGTAATAATACAGATTTTCATTCTCAAATTTTTGCTGTAAACGATCCACACACATAGCAGAAATTATGAGGGTCTGACAAGTTTTGGTCTGACCACCTAGAATGGAGATCAGGACAACCAAAGTACAAAGAATATGGATGTTTAGTAATAATACAGATTTTCGTCCAAGTTTTTTTGTAAACCATCCACACATAGCAGAAATTATGAGGGTAATTCACATACTTCCTTTGCTTCTGCATAAACATTTTAATCATACAATGCTAAGCAAAACACAAAAAAAATTAACAATATGCAAAAAATATACAAATGAAGTGTACATATACTCATATTACAATTTTCTTCCCTTTACTGAAAGAGAATGATGGCAGACAGACAAACAAGTTAACTCTCATAAACAATATTGCTATCTATAACACATAAAAACAGTATTACTGATGTCATACAACAGATCACTGTCATATATATTTTGCTAAAATGTTTTTGCTAAAATTATGGCTAAACAGATAAACCTGTATATGTAAAATCACATGAATGTGTGTGAAATTTTAATAACTGTTTTTGAAATCTGCATAAAAATTGAGTGAAAAGAGTCGATATATTAGTGGAGGTAAAAATGACATTGGCTAGTGCTATCAACTTCCAAAACGAAAGTTAAAAGAATTAAATTGTATATAAAATAAATTTGCACATATGAGGGGAGGGAGTTCAAAGAAAAAAATTTCTGGTCCATTTTTCTGATCTCACCAGGCAAGTTACCCATCTCTGAACACTTTCAAAAAGCTCTTTAGGTGCGGTCTCCATACTTGAACACAGTATTCCAAGTGTGGTCTAACAAACTATGAATTTTTCCAAACTGTCAGCCTCAATCACCCATGCAGGTAACTTATTCCAGTAATTTATAGCTCACTTGGCTAAAATAAAACTTCCGGCAATCCAGTCTAAACACCACCCAACATAACTTCAATTTATAGCCCCCAGTTCTAGAATCATTTATAACCACGAAAATTTCATTCTCATTCATTTTACTTTTGCATCTCAGAGCCTTAAACACCTCAATCAAGTCTCATCTAAGGTGCCTAGTTTCCAAGCTGCACGTGCAACCCACATATGCAAAGTTTTTCCTCATTTGGACACATTTTTCCAATCTCACCAGGTGAGTTACCCATCTCTAACTCTTTCAATAAGCTCTTTAGGTGCAGTCTTCATACACAGTATTCCAAGTGTGGTCTAACAATAGCCTTATATAATGGGATGACCTTATCTATACTAGCAGATGTTCAATAAATCAATGATTGCACTCCATGGGCCTTCGTCGCAACCTGTCTACAATGCTCGGAGAACTGCATGTCATACCAAATTTCCAAATCGCTTTCTTCCACTACTGACTTTAGTTCAACTCCACTGAGTGTATATGTTATTTTTGGGTTAATTAGTGCAAGACCTTGCATTTTGCTGGATTAAAGCAGAGCTGCCACTTCATTGATCATCCCTGAAGTCCATCTGGGTCACTCTGAAGAAGCTCTGCTTGACGGTAATCATTAACTACTCTACCAATCTTTACATAATCAAAAACAACAGTGGTCCCAATACTGATCCTTGGGGAACCCCACTTCTTATATTAACCCAATCTGTATCACAACCTTCTGCCTCCTGCCCTGAAGCCCTCCTGTTATCCATCTAAGGATTTTCCCTCTGATTCCAACCTGTTCCAGCTTATAAAGTAAACACTCATTTGGGACTGAGTCAAATGCTTTGCTTGCTGAAATCTAAATAAACAATGTCAAAATTATCCCTAAATTCAGTTCACGAGTTACCCTGTCAAAATAGCTAACCAGATTTGTTAAACATGATTTTCCCTTTACGAAACCATACTGCATATCCTTCAGAATTCCATTTCTATCTAAATTATATAGAATTCCATCCTTGATCATTGCCTCCATGATTTTCCCTACTATTGAAGTTAGACTGACCTGTCACTAATTTTCCACTACACTGTTAGAATAGCCTTTATGTATTTGTGATACACTGGCAATATTCCAATCCAACAGAATCTCTCCAGAGTCCAATGATGCTCTGATAATTAGCCTTAATGGTTCAATGATCTCACTTGCCGCCTCCCTTAAAATTACAGGGTATATGCCATCAACCCCAGGGGCCTTACTCGCCTGTAGGCTCAAAAAGTTTTTTCATTAAATAATCATATGAAATTTCAGTATCATTAATTACATATTTTCAACTCCACTCCCATAATTTCTCATTGACATAAAGGGTTTTTCTTCTGTAAATATCAATGCAAAGTAATTGTTAAGTTCATCTGCAACATCATCTGGAGTATCTAATACTATCCCATGACCATTATACAGCGGTCTGATCTGGTTTGTCCTTCTCTTCTTTGCATTTATGTATGTGAAGAATTCCTTATCCCCTTCCCCCTTCTTTGCTCTCTTTGCCAGCGATTTCTCATAATCTGCCTTTGCCAGCCTAACCTTTTCTGTGGCACTATTACATATCACTTTGTAGCCATTATAGGCTTCAGTACTTTTTATTGCTCTAACTTTTCCATGCTGCCTTTTTCTGCTCAAGTAATCTGGCAACTTCATTATTCATCCAACTTGGAATCCTCCTCCTTGTGGAGTAATTTTTTAATGGTCAAGGCTTCTGTGATTAATGTTTTAAAGGTAGTAGTAGTAGTGGCATGTGATGCAAGAAAGCAAGTGTATGAGCTTACGCAACATCAGCCAAAAAAAAAAAAAAATCACACCATTTCCTCCAAATGCCTGACCAGTTTCTCCTTAAACTTATTTAACCTATCAACTTCCACAACAACAGATGGAAGTTTGTTCCAGCAATTAACCACCCGCTGGCTAAAGACAAATTTCCGCACATCTATTCTACATCTCTCTTTTCTTAATTTGAATTTATGCCCCCTTAGGTTCGTAATCTGAACAAGTAGAAGGATCCCATCAGAATTCAGCGTGCTCAACCCATTCAAGGCCTTATACACCTCAATCAGATCACCGGGCAGATGCCTAGTCTCCAGCCACTGCAAATTGCAGAACTCAAGCCTCTCTTGGTAAGAGGATCACTTCATTCCCCTCACCAATACCATAATTCAATTGTATTTGCTATATGTATGATATCTACCTTGTTAATAGAAGACATGTAATACCTTAAGCCAGTGGTTTTCAACCGGGGTGCCGCAACACCATTCTTGGGGTGCCATGTAATTGGGTTTAAGTTACTTAAAGTTATTATTATTATTTTGAAATTTATATATTTATTTCATTATAAAAGGATACAATATAAAGGGTACGGTACAATATCCATTGTACTGTATCTTTTTAATTTTGTGGTGACCTATAATTGATCTTTTTTTTAGTACCTCTATATAAAGAAGAAAATTATTATATAGGTATATATTAAAAGGTCTAAACTAAATTAAAAGGTATATATTAAAAGCCGATTAAAAGAAAAACCTGTGTTAGGTATTTATTTTTGCCTAGGGGTGCCGTGAAAAAATTACTGGGACGCTAAGGGTGCCGTGAACCGAGAAAGGTTGGGAACCTCTGCCTTAAGCCATTGTAATTTCTTTCCTGAAATTATAACTCATTCCTTTGCTTTTAACTACTGCTACCTCTCTCTTCATTATCCATAGTAGAACTCCATGATCACTTCCTGCTACTGGTTCCTGTACTGTCAGTCCTATTATGTCATCTAGTTCGTGGGTGATGATGAGGTCTAGAATATTCTTTTCCCCTAGTACTTTCCCAGACATCATGGTAAAATAACAATCATCAAGTTGATTAAAAATTTTGTCAATTTTCCTTCCCATTTGCTCCAATCAATTAGAGGCATATTAAAATCACCCATAATAAGACATTCACACTTACTCCCATTCCATTTGCATGTAGAGGCTCTAATCATAATCTTCACCATCACCTGGCCTTTAGATTACTCCCACTCTCAATTATACCTTTCCTTCCAACTATAACACACCATAGAGATTCTATACTAAAATGTGAAAAGTATGTATCTGGGAAAGCTTTCATTGCATTCAGGATGCTTTTGATATTGGCACAACATTTCCATAAGCCCTATTATGTCAGCATTATTTGTCATAACCAGCAGTTTGAATTCACTCATTTTATTGATGACACTTCTAACATTACTATATAGACAATTAAGACTTAAGTGTTCTTGTACAGTTAACTACCCTGATACACCACTTGAAGTTATTTAAGCTTCCCTGACATTAGAACATCTTGCTAAGATCTGTTGTGGTAATAAACAAGAACTCTTGAGATATGTGCAAAATTTACTTTGAACAATATTATCAGATAAAAGCATATCTATATTACCCTTGTTCCCCCCCTCACCCAAACCAGTAGTTTCACTGAACCTTTAAGGTATCCTTAATGATACTGGCAAAAATCTTGCACCACTCTTGTTTAAACGTATCCCATCTCTGCAAAACAGATTCTTTCTACCCACAAGTGCAACTGAAGCTGATAAAAATTTCCCCCAAAAGCCTTGCACAGTCCTTCAAATCTTGAGTTAGTCCACACGGCTTTCAGCATATAATCCCTCCTATCATGCCTGGGCAGAATTGCAGACACAGACATTCTGGGGCCGACCGGGCTAGGTAGGTGGGTAAAGTGCCTGCCTGGCAACACAAAGGTCGTGGGTTCAAATCCCACATCGGGCTTGGATCAGAGTAGAAAATGCAAAAACCTTGGGAGGTGCAATATGACCACAGAAGCCAATATGCCAACAACTAACAAAAAAAAAAAAAAAAAGAGGACATTCTGGCCTAACTCGTGAAATTTCTTCAACATAGTCCTATATTTGTCTAACAAATCGTCAGATCGTGTGTGCTTAATATCATTAGTCCCCAAATCAGTACACTCCGTACAATGGTGACAAAGAATAGAATCGCCAGGTTAGCTATGATTATCCACTAGGACTTGAAATACATGCCACAGATTCTGCAAACATTGAAATCACGATTCACCTGGAAATTGCCATCAGCTATTTCTGTATGAGTCGTGATACCATTTGACAAAGTGTTCAAAATGGACCTTGTCACAACCATTGTTAAATTTACTAAATATCACAGAAAAGAGCTTTTAAAAAATTATATTTATAATATTATAAAAATTTAAATTTACAAACTATTACAGAAAAAAAAAACTTATATCAAACTAAACTTTATAATATATTTAAGAAATTAATTAAAAGCAATTATCTAACCTGTCTAATCTCTATGCTCTCCCTGCACTTTAGACCCAGGAGCACTATGAAAATACATCTGCTCACTATGAATGCCAACAGAAGAATGAATGAATGAAGAATGAATTTTTGCCAACTCCCAATATACTTCCACACGCCAGTTTCGTAGAATTCCTCTTTACTGTCCTTCAAAGCGTGACTCAGCAGCAAAAAATGACCTCATAATGAGCAGCAAGGTGTTTTCCACAAAGTAAGGACTTCAGGGCAGGAAAGAGGAAGAAGTCCAACTGTGCAAGGTGAGGAAAATAAGCAGGATGCAGCAATATTTAAAAATCCACATTTCTGGGCACACCTCACTGCAGCATGTGAGGAATGTGGAGGGGCATTATTGGATCAAGCAATCATCTTTCCCTGTCTTTTTTCTTTCATAGCATTTCTCTTTTTTGATATTTTTTGGATTAACCGGGAAATTGATTATACGGGATTTTTTTTCCCCCATCTATCCCAGAAAATTGAGAATCTACTATAAATAATACATCAAAATTATTTTTTGATAATTTCAAAATATCAAATCAAACTGGTCCAAAGTTCTGCATTACTTCTTTAACCAATGATGCCATTATTTTCCTGGGAACAGAAGTTAAGCTAACAGGTTTGTAATTACTCGTGTCACCCTTTGAATCCTATGCGAATGTACCAAAAATTCAGAGATCTCCAGTCCACTGGGACCTCCACTTTATCCAAAGAGGCTCATATAATTATGGCTAAAGATTTGCTTATCTTCTCTGCTGTCTCCGTCAATATCATTGGATAGTTCCCATCCACCCCAGGTACCTTTCTTATGTTTAAATGCAACAATTTCTCTTTCACTTTCCTTTCAGTGAAAGAGAAATTGTTTAGCTGTCGTTAGAGTTCGATAAGGTTCTAGCATCCTCTTTCCTAAAGAATTGCTTATGTAGGTACAAAATGACTATTCAGTGTGTGTCACAAACCTGAGTAGGTTCTTCAACAGTAAAGCCATTGACTGTCAAGTGGACCAATGTAATTCAACCCCTTCCTTGTACTTCTAACTAGAGTGTGATGGGAGACTCTGAATCTTAGGTGCACAGAGAGAGAGATTGCATTGTTTTTCTATGAAGGTGTATCCGGGGGTCATAGGCTTCATCATAAAGGCCTTGGATTGGAGAAATACCAAAAACTCCCAGGTCCACAGAGCACCATACTGAATGACATTTAGCCATTCTAAAATGCTTCTCTTGCAGAATTACATATCACTGAACCATGAGCTAAGTGTGAGCAGTTAGAGACCTGTAAAAGTGTAGTAATCTATACTGATCAACTGCTCAATAACACGGACAAAAATGTCTAAAACAGTTAAACATGACCAAAGTATGTTTAACTGTTTTAGACAAGTAGTTGCAGGTGAGTGATAAGCACTTGGAAATTTAGCTTACTGTCTAATAACAGACTCAAAAATCTAAATGATATTAACTAGAGGTATTGAACTCTTGTTTCACTTTAGTTCAGGATCAGAGTGCAGAGAAGTTTCCTTGCAAAAGTGAGTGGTGGTAGAATTATTTTCTGCTTGTCAATGCTGTTTGTCAAACCACTGCATGAGGTCCAGGATTCAATTTTGGTTATGGCAAGTTGTAGTTGCCGTTTGATAGTATTCATGCTTTGCAACTGGTAAAAAAAAAAACAGTGAGGCTGTCTGCATATATGTAAGCTTCAACAATTTTAGGGATGTCTTGCACCACAGTGATTCAATTTGCAAATAAGGATGCATTGAGTATAGATCACTGTCATATTCCTTCGTCCCGAATATGACATGTAGAAAGTATTTTTTGATAGCAGAACTGAAAAGAGCATGGGTATAGGAAATTCTGAATTATTTCAGAGTGATGACCTCAGATGATAAAAGATCCATGGTGCCAGGTAGCACCAAATGCCTTTTCAATATCTAAGTTGACTATAATTCAGAACAATATGCAAAATGCCTATATTACTGGTCGTACAAAAGCCATACTTATTATCTGGTATTCTGGTTCAAGGATCCATGCTGGCCTTGAGTGAACCAACTTTCAAAAATTATTCCCATGCATTATTCTTTGCCTGATTTTAGTAGGGCAAGAACGAAAGAATCGCCGAAGGACAGAGGATAACTTACAGGTTAGTGAAAATGCATCATCTTAGTAATGATGCCAATTCTTTAGCTACTTTAGTAGTTTTCTGCATACTAAAATGTCACGGTTTTTTTTTTTTTTTTTTTTGTTTGTTAGTTGTTGGCGCATCAGCTTCTGTGGCCATAATGCACCTCCCAAAGTTTTTGCAGTACTTTGATCCAAGCCCGAGGCGGGATTCGAACCCGCGACCTTTGGGTTGCCAGGTAGGCACTTTACCCACCTGGCTAGCCCGGTCGGCATGTCACAGTTGCACTAACCGCTAAGACAGTTAACTTCTATGCAACCTGAGGCTTTAGGCTAAAATGCAGATAGAGGATAAGCATTTTTGGAGCAGATCCAATTAGAGAAAATTATAAGAGCACAAAGTCCTCTTCAAATAAGTGTTTCAGTATAATATAATTAATGCCAACTATTCCAGCAGCATTATTAGAAGATTTATTTAGATTCCTTAAGTTCTGTTAATGTAAAAGGTTCACTGTACAGAATCAATATATTAGCAGAACAATTCTGCTAATATATTGGCAACTCTTCAGGTGAAGACAGATCTTTCCTTATTCTGGCAGAAGGTTTGAAAGTGTGGTTGAAGGAATTTTCCATTTAGAGCTTGTACTCTTCCCCAGATGATCAGTGTTTCTGGTGTTATTGACACAAATGTGATTTGGCAATCAAGTTTTGTCTTTTGCCTTATTTGTCTTGCTTTAGCTTTAAGTCTTTTATATTTAATTAGATTACTGGTGGAAAGAAACTTATGAAAGCTATTCCAAGCACAGTTTCCTCATCTCTGGCTTCAGGGCAATCTATATTTCAACAGAGGTTTCGGTGGAAGCAACTACAAGGTTGTCATTTTGGAATGGAAGCTTTAGCTGCAGTTAATATCTGACTAGTAATGTAGCTGCATCATCATCATGGGTCGTTGGTGAGCATAAACAGTGTCTAAATGGACTTAGGTAGAGTAGATATCCCAATTTGCTTTGTTAAACTTCCATGTGGATTGTTGTCAGGAGATAGAGTTATCCATGTTTGTAACAAGCAAATGATTGGAAAGTAATTGTTGTGTAGGGGATTGTTTATCACTGATCATGTCATGCTTGGAAAATCTGATGGTGAGTGGATTGTGTATATATTTCCTTTCTATATTTACCTTGTAGGTAAATATAGAAGGGAGATCTAGAGTTTAATAGAGTTGGGCTGTTATAATTTAGAAATGCTTCAATCAATTTGCCTCTTTATGCCCATTGTAGACAACATCCATAATGGATGGTGGCTATTGAAGTCACCAAAGAGACAGATTGGAGTTGCATAATGAAATTGTCAAGTTCTGAATTGGGGAATGGTTGCAATGGAATATAAATGGAAACCATGGTAACTGATATGCCAATTGCAATACAACGTGCCACAGCTTCTAGGGCAGTATGCAACTGAATGCACATGAAGGGCATATTTCAGATAACAAGAACATGCTACTTCTCCATGGGCAGGAGACTGAGTTCCTGTCTCTTCTATACAGGTAGTAATTTGTAAATTTTGGTGAAGCTTGTGGTGATAAGAACACTTCCTGAAGACATAATTCTCTTAAATCATCAAAATTGCTGCTAAGTCCTCTGCATTTCCACTGCATGATGTTGGACATTGAGTCCACGGTGGCTTCTTTTGGCCCTGGACGGTTTATCCTTACCATACAGGTTAACAGTCCTGCCACAGTTAGTCAAACCAAAAAATTAAAGAAAAAGGTGTGTTCCTTTACTGAGCTCTCTTCTAAGTGCCTTTAAGGAAGTAGAACTACTTACTAACAAAAGTTAATAAATAACAGAGAAAACAAGGAAAACTGAGTCGCAGGAGTTTAAATGCTCTTTAAACACACACACACACACACACACACTTGGCCATGGAAAACACTCGGCACCTGGGGCCAGGGAAACCAATATGTACAGGCTAGCTTATCAACTATAGGTCCATGCACACTCATAGGTACCTACACAGCACTGCTCCTACTCTATTTCATCAATCACAGAGCACATTTTAACTCTATTAAAGATAGAGATCATGACATTTCTAGAGCAAGGGCAGTATGAGCAGGTGACCTACAACTTTGCTATCCATTCAAATTGGTCTCCACACAGTGGAGTTTTCTGGTATTTCTGGGCAATTTGCTATTGTTTCTATGCTCTTATATTTGATTTGTGAAACTCTCTTGTAAGAAACTCTAATCCACTATTTCCAGGATGAAGTCGCCCATTCCATTACTCCAGTGTAGGAGTAACCGAATTGCATTAAATGAACAGATTGTGGGGTTATATATTACATTAGTGAGACAACAAAGAGGTTGGAGATTGTATTTCTAAGCATGACAGGGATATATGCACAGCCAACTTTGAGATTAATGAATGCTCTACATTCTTTTAAGTTGATAATAGGGCACTCTGCCTAAAAGCTACTTCTTATTTTATTTTAGCACTTCTATTAATTAATCGTATCAGTTTTATCCTTACATTATTTGTATTCACTTTTATTCTATTTAGCACTTATTCTTGTTTATGTAAATATTATTTTTTATGGAAATTTTGATTTTAAATCTCACGTATGTCAGTCATTACAAGAAAATTTTCCAAAATGTTCAATACTAATGAATGTTATATTAAAAGTCATAAAAAATATAAGCCTATATAAGGTCAGGGACTTAGGTGTACTGTAATAAAATTTTATGAATATTCTGGCTGACAAAATTCATGTTACAGAAAAGAGCTCTAAAACGTTGCAGAAAGACTGACTACAGTGAGCTAAATATCGTTGACAGAAATAGACCCATCAAATCACAAATGATGATAACCTAAAGAAAAACTGTGTGAAGAGAGGGGGTCCGATCAAATTTGAAAAATACACTGGTTGATAAAATTCACATTAGATAAAGAGGCTCTACAGAGGTTGCAGAAAGACTGTCTACAGTGAACTTTAAGATGGCTGACAAAGCAGCCCCCTACAAATCACAAACTGCACTTCTTGGGCAAAGGCCTCAAGCTACGTGGGAGTTTACTAACATACAGGTTAGTGCAATCGCATCATTTTTATACGTACCAAACTACCCAAAACAGGTAAATGGCATCAATTATATTAGATTAGATAGATTTAATTATAATCTCATATTGTGAAAAACCTTCACAGCAAGTTGCCACGATATTGCACTACCTCAAATAAGTAATTCTTCACAAATGGAGAAGACTATTGTTACTTATTCTCGGTGGATACCACCACCCAGACTGTTTCAAGGCTTTTTGGCTGCTCTTCAATGGATGGGCAGGTACCTGATGTTGCAATCGTGACAACTCAGTTATGAAGTATAACTCCACAATACGAGAGATGCTTGAAGGTGTGTGTGTGTGTGTGTGTGTGTGTGTGTGTGTGTGTGTGTGTGTGTGCGCGCGCGCGCGATTCATAACTGAGTTGTCACGATTGCAACACCAGGTACCTCCTCATCCATTGAAGAGCAGCCAAAAAGCCTTGAAACAGTGCAGACTAGGGGTGGTATCAGCCGAGAATAAGTCACAATGCATACTCTTCTCCGTTGGTGAAGCGTTACTTATTGGAGGTAGTGCACTATCATGGCAACTGGGTGTGAAGGTTTTCACAATATGAGATATAATTAAAACAATGCCATTTATCTACTTTAGGTAGTTTGCTACGTATAAAAATGATGCAAATGCATTAACCTGTATGTCAGTAAACTGCACTTTTTGATGAACTAAAGAAATACATGGGCAAGGGAAGAGTTGGTTTTGCATTGCTTGCAAATTAATGTGATTTATAGGGCCCAGGTAGAGAATTCTGGAGAAAATCATCTAATTGAACTTATATAGGAGTTATCATTCATATGATGAATGATACTAATGGAATTTGCAGAAGATGGCCAGCTTTATAACAATCACTGAGGGTGGTAATACTGTCTAGAAATGTTGCCATTGACATTCATAATTATGATATTAATAAGACCAAGAGAATCCAGTTGATCGACACTAGAAAGAAATTTGTTTCCGATTCCAAAGAACACGATGCTACTGATTACAAAGGAGAACCTTCAAGTTCTCAACCACTTGGGGTGTTCAGATACTACTGGAAGTAACAACCTGCATACGCATAGCAACTGATCTGTGGATATTTACTGAGGAATCATTCCACCAGAAAGAAGAAAGGATGCTATTTGCATGACTATGTGAACATTCTTGTTAGAAAATAAAAATATAAATAAATAAAAAAGTTTTGTTTACTAATTTAATTTTGTTAACTAATTGTATTTCATTATCATGGGCACAGTCCTTTTGAAGCAAAATTGCCAGGTCGTTCAGATTCTGAATTATGCCTATGTTGGTTTAACACAGGATTCTATGCATTGCTATAGCAACATAAAGTTTACATTTTAAATATTTTTTTATACTAGGACAGAACAAGTCTACAATGTTATATTTTGTACAACATAAGTCTGATCTTTTTTCTAAATTAATAAATTAATATTAAGACAAATAGATTAAGATACTATAAAACAGTGAAGGCCTGCCTTCTTGTGGTAGAGGCAGGAATCCACAAAATTATTAAATACTTGCTTATGTGTTATTAATTTTGAACTTTTTTGTTGGCATATAGTGTAAAGATAAAATGTTAGTTGTAAGCAGAAAATGTATGTATGAGATTCGGTCACTACTGCAAATGGGTTTAAAATAAGCAGACTAATTTCCCCCACCATCCAACAGTTCCCTAAACCTTTATGGCCACCTCAATGATAAAATTTAACAATTATATTGTTAAATAAACAATGCTATTTAAGGTTCAATTCTATACTATTTCTTGGCATTATTTCAATGATGCTGAATAGTTCACAAAATGTCATGTTCCTGCTCATGTAAATACTGTTCTCAAAAAAAGTTGTGTAAGTGGATGTATATGTCAGCAGATGCTTTCATTTTATAAAATTAAATATTTAATTAATTATTGGTCTGCCTTCTGAATGCTTTCAAAATAAAAATTTATTCTTCATAGCAGTACCCATTATATTTAAAATGAAGTTATAGTTAATACTGCAAACTGAATAATTTTAAACTATTTCATGACTATTCCAAGGTTATTATAAGGTACATTTTATGCTTGCAAGAGGGAGTGAAAAAGATATGGCCATTCCGGGTACAGTTAACTCTCCAAATTTCAGCACCACTCTGAAAATTTGAAAAAATATAAACAATAAACTCTATAAACAAATATGGTATTTTCTAATAAAAAAATAGTGTCAGTAAATGATGGCTGGTGTTCAAAGAAGTAAAAAACATCACGAAACACACAACCTTTAAAGAATGATATAATTAATAAATAATACAGAAGAAAACACTACCTAGCTTATAACTACGTAATACTATCTGAGGTGAGCTTGGTCCACCTTCTGAATACAGGGCTTGAACAGTTGTTGAAATACCCAAAGGATCCAATCTGGATACAAGATGACCTCGAACCTATTTGAATTGTTAAGTGCAACAAAAACTAAACAAATTATAAAAAAAATTTTTTAAATTAAAAAAAAAAAAAAAAAAAGTAGAAGAAAAAGAAAATTTCTATAAAATTAAAAACAAATAATTTTTATGCATGAAAAAAAAAATTAGATTCCTTTCTTGGAATAACCATGGAAACTAAAGAAAAATAAATTTATAATTTAAACTTTAGCAACAATTCTTTTATCCAAATAGAATAAATGTATAATTTATAGATATGCTGCTGCTTTTTTGAAATTTGAATATGCAAAATCCGTAAATTAAATTTTTGCAATAATCAAAAAAGTTGCTCAAAACCTATTTGGTCAGGAAAAAAAAGTCAGAATCACATTTTACAATCCCAGTCAACTGATAATTTAAAATAATATTTAAAGCACATGTGTGTTTAAAACAGTTATGAATATTTTTAACAGATAAAATCTCTATAAATATTTTTAATAAATTTATAAATATTTAAAAATCAATTATTTTTCATACTAAACTCTGGTTGAAAGTGCATATTTATCCTATTTTTGTTCTAAACATTAAAAAAATTGAAAGAGGAGGGATGAAATTTCAAACAAAAAGAATTCTTGCAAGTAGAAAGTTTCAACTAAACGGCTTTATAAATGCATAGGGTTGAAGGATATGTAGTAATGAGTGTAGGGATAAACATATTAAAAAAGAAAAAAAAATAAAATAAAAAAAAAAATAAACAAAAACATTACAGTACACTGCAATGTTCCATACATTAGGCAACATTTTCAGGTCTCTGCCTCCTTCCTCATTAAAAAAAAAAAAAAATTATATATATAAATTTAACAATAAAATATTAATGAGTTCCTGATGTGAATGAACTATATCTTCCACAAAACAAAAATATCACTATGAAAAAATAAAACACTATGAACTCTATAAAAAGGGTGAATCAGATACTGGGTGACTTGTCACAACTACATAACTAAATACAATGTCATTATGTTCTACTGTCCTACAAATACCTGAAGGTCTGCTCCAGGAAGTCCTCACTTTGCTGAACACCTAGGAAGGAAATGCTGTGGTATTACCCGCAGTTTCTCAAAGTTGACTGACAGCTGTACAAACACTGTTATTATGGAGTTCTGGTTAGTCATTTTTTTTCCTGTAAATTCTAATAAAGTCTGGTGGCTCAGTAATACTATTATGGGATGATTTCCATCTGGGAAATAAACTTTTAACCATATTCTCTCTCTCTCTCTGGTGTAGTACATGTGCTTGTCTATCCCATTTCTCTCATCTCATCATTTGATGTTCAATTCTTCATTGAACATCAAACAGAAGAAAAGAGGTGGTATTTTCAAGTTCTTGTTGTCAGTGGACCTACATTATGCCTCTTTGCAATTTTGTTAACAATATCAACAATTGGCCGAAAGAAGGGAAATATAAATTATAGATAATTACTATTATCATCAGGGTGAGGGAGGGGGCAGAGTCCAGACTGTTTTATTAACTCTGTTAATGACTTCCCACAATAGTTATTGTAAATAAAGTTATTTTTGAAGGTTCATAAATGAGGTTATCTGGGAAGCATTTCTTAATGGTGAAGGTCATGCCCTTTATTAAAAAAGTTTTATAGAGCAGAAATGAATGGCATTATGATTAGCATGGATTGTTTTATTCAATGTACAGCAATGCACTTGGTCTATTGTTTGAAATGTCAATTTTGACATCTAGGAAGTGCAGTTTATTACTGTTAGTTTCAATGGAAAATTTTATACTCTTGTTCATGTTTATAAGTGGACATGAAAGGAGAAGAGCTCTCTTTGATTTTGGCTCCATAAAAATACAATCCACAGATCAGAGCCATAATTTAGTAGGGTGGAGTGGGGAAATGAAACTACCACTCATAAGGCTCGTGGGATAGAATTTTTCTCAGGGTGGTCTGTGCTTGTTAACAGGAGAGATTGCCTCTACAGGGGTGGGGATACACTTAAATAGAAGGGGTGCAAAAGTGTTTGCTGATGCTATCAAGGAGGCATTAGGTGGGTTGGAAAAATAGGGGGAAGCTAGCTTGGGGGAATTCACAAATTAAAGGTTAAAAGTACCCACAGGCAGATGTGAAAGTGATTCTTGCATTGCTTCTATTACAATGAGCAGCAGCCTAAAGTGGGAGGGGGGGGGTTGCTGGTTTCAGGGACTAGTGGGAGTGATCAAAAAACAAATAAATACATGGGCTGTGTTAGTGTAACTAAGAATAAGAATAGGTGCATGTATACTTGCCTGCACCAATGCTAGAAGTAGAGTAAATAAATTTAATGTATTTGAAGTGCTGGTCAAGCCATCAAAGGCGGATATCGTTGGGATAACAGAGCCTTGGTGTCACACAGATATAAGGAAGGCAGAATTGGAATTTGGGGAGTAATGTGTACATAAAGGGTAGACAGGACAGGAAGGGAGAAGGAGTTATGCTGTAAATTAAGAAAAGCATAAAATCTAAGGAAGAGCTTCCAGTTTTCATTGATGGGGAGTGCAATGTTGAGTCAGTTTTGTGTGACACTGGGAAATCAAAAATGAGAGTAGGAGTGTGTTACAGGCCTAATGAGTACAACAAACAATTGCACAGAGAAATAGAATGGGTCAGTAAATCAGACTGTATTAAAATGCAGGATTTTAATTTCCCAGATATTGAATGGAATTTGTCAATTGGTCACTTGCACACTAGCAAGACTGTTGTGCATTTATTGGATAATTGTTTTCTGCAACATCATATTCATGAGGCAACCAGAGAGGGTAATACTCATGATCTGTTTATCAGCAGTGATTATTCGTGCATTAAGAATTTGCAGATAAAGAAACCACTAGGTGGAAGTGATCACGTGTACTGATGTCGAATTTACATAAAGATATAATTACCATCATGGGTAAAGGGAAGGGTTTTTGCTTTCGTAACGGTGACTACAGTGGTCTCAGACAGTTTTTAAATCCCATATGATGATGTTACCAACAGAAAATTTTAAATGGGAAACATTACATTCAAAGAATTAATCTTGAAAGCTACTAGGCTTTTCATCACCGATTAAGAAATATTGTTCAAGGTTTATGCCTACATGGATGTCAGATGAACTAATGAGACATGGCAGAGAAGAAAAATGCATGGGATGCATATAAATTATCAGGCTACACAGAAGCCTATGGCAAATATAATGTAGTCTGTAATCAAGTCATAAAGGAGATTAGGCAAGCAAAGGCAGATTACAAGAAATCATTGGCAAAGGATGCTAAGAAAAACAGCAAGGACTTCTTTACTTCTAGAAGGAAGGGGATGAATCAGATTGATCCACTTGATGTTGATGGTTCAACTGTTAATGATCTTACTCAGATAGCTGATAAACTGAATGAGTATTTTCCATTTACATTCAAACAGGAGGAATTCTTTAGGGAAGTGAAGGATAGCAGCTTATTAAACAGGGAGCTTAATGACTTTGTAATAATTGAAAGCTGTTTGTTGTTGTTTGTTATTTGGTTTTTAGGAGCATTAGCAACTAAGGCCATATTGCTCCGGGGATATGCCGTGGTCATTCCCTGACCTTTCCGCATCCTCCGTATTTGGTGGGCACAGGCTCGAACCCCAGTCTAATCAAGAGGCGTGTGCTACGCACTGCTGCTCCTGCCCACCTGCCTACGGAGGTGCCATAATTGAAAGCAAAGCAGAGGAGAAATTGTTGAAGTTAAGCAGAAGAAAGCCACCTGGGGTGGATAGGATCTATCCAGTTATATTAAAAGAGGTGACAAAAGAAGTAAGCAAACCCTTAGCCATAATTATGAAAGCATTCTTGGACTCAGGAGAAGTCCCCACAGCATGGATATGTGCAAATGTATCCCCAATTGACAAAGTAGGATCAAAGGACAAAGTAACCAAGGACAATTACAGACCTGTTGGTTTAACTTCTGTTCCGGAGAAAAGAATGGAGTCACTGGTTAAAGAAGCACTGCAGGATTATCTAGACAAGACTGCAGTAATAATTCAGACAAAGCATGGGTTTGTTAATGGAAAGTCATATCTGACAAATTTGATTGGATATTATAATGTGGTTACAAAGGAATTGGATGCAAAAAATAATTTTGATATCATATACTTGGATTTCAGGAAAGCATTGATACTGTTGTGCATGGAAGACTACTGTAAAAAATTGGAGCAATATGGTATTAAGGGCAAGTTGCTACAATGGATAAAAGGGTGGTTGAGTGAGAGACGACAGAGCAGTAATCATTGGATTCTGCTCTTCATGGACTAATGTTATTTATTAGTGGAGTCCACCAGGGTTCGGTGTTGGGCCCCCTGTTGTTTTCTTTATTTATCAATGATACTGATGAAATTATATCAGGCTTATGCAAGTATGCAGATGATACAAATCTCGGCAGGGTTATTAATGGCAGTATGATACTGCAACAGGATCTAGAAAAGTTGAGCAGATGGGCTGAGAAGCAGCAACTGAAGTTTTAACATTGACAAATGCAAAGTACTGCATATTGGTAAAAGTAACCCCAGAGAAACGTACCAAATGTGTGGTACTACATTCAGAGTGGTAGAAAATGAAAAAGACCTGCTAGTAGGGAAAAGGAGGTGATTATCCCTTTGTATAAGTTAATGGTCAGGCCATGCCTTGAATACTGTGTACAGGTCTGGACACCTCATTTTAGGGAGGATGTAGAGTTCCTTGAACATGCACAGAGAAGGGCAACAAGATTGGTGAGGGGAACAAAGGTCCTCTTACCAAGAAAGACTTAAGTTCCACAAATTGCAGTGGCTGGAGACTAAGCACCTGTGAGGTGATCTGATCGATGTGTATAAGGCCTTAAATGGGTTGAGCACACTGAATTCTTCCGCTTGCTCAGATTATGGACTTGAGGCATAAATTCAAATTGAGGAAAGACAGTTGTAGAATAGATGTGAGGAAATTTGCCTTTAGCCAGCAGGTATTTGATTGCTGGAACAAACTTCCATATGTCATTGTGGAAGTTGATAGCTTAAATAAATTCAAGGAGGAACTAGACAAACTTTTAGAGGCATTTGTGATTTTATTTTGTTTTTTTTTTTTTTTTGGCTGATGTTACATGTGTGAGAGAGAGAGAGAGAGAGAGAGAGAGAGAGAGAGAGAGAGAGAGAGAGAGAGAGAGAGAGAGAGAGAGAGAGAGAGAAGAGAAGAGATCACCAAAAAAAAACAAGTCTGATGATATCCAGCTCAGGACCCTGGGTGCGGCAAGCCCATATTCACCAGATGTGAGCTCCTGGGGTTGTATATGCCAATGCTTCTACTGTTTCTGATTGGTCTGTTAACTCTGGCATTTGCTCTGGTGATCAGATCACAGAGCTATAACCTTTGTGATTAAGTCTTCCTTTAAAGATACTTTTTTCCACTGTAACACCCACACTGCTTTTTCCTTAAAAACTTATATTATGATCATGTTTTGATTAAGCTTTACAATTCTCAATCTCTGACTCCATTATGAATACTATGGCTAATTATTCTGCACATGATTATGCATTGCATGTCCAGGACACTTTGTTCAAGGCCTGCTCTCATGCTGCAAGGAGGAAAGCGCTGCCTAAACATCCAACACCGTGGTGGAGTTTTGACTTGACCATCTCATGCCATCATGCATTTGGTGCTCACCCATTTCCTTCCAACGACATCATATGAGCTGGCTTACAAGTTGGTGCTTCCAAAGACATCTTAGGAGCCAGCCAACCACAGACGTTGAGCAGTTTAAAAATAAATATCGCGACTTCAAAAGGCAATATTCCAGAGCCATAAAAGACAGTAAAAGAACCACCTGAAGAACATTCAAGCAAAAATGAGAGTAGGAGTTCTAGTAGTAGTGGCACGTGATGCAAGAAAGCAAGTGTATGAGCTTATGCAGCATCATCCAAAAAAAAAACCACACCATTCCCTCCAAATATCTGTCCAGTTCCTCCTTAAATTTATTTAACCTATCAACTTCCACAACGATGACAGATGGAAGTTTGTTCAAGCAATTAACCACCCGCTGGCTAAAGGCAAATTTCCACACATCTATTCTACATCTGTCTTTTCTTAATTTGAATTTATGCCCCCTTAGGTTTGTAATCTGAACAAGTGGAAGGATCCTCTCAGAATTCAGCGTGCTCAACCCATTCAAGGCCTAATGACTCTAAGTACAATGAACAATTGTACAGAGAAATTATTATTATTATTATCCATATGATGCAAGGAAGCCTGAGGCTTATGCTGCACCAGGAAAAAAAAAAGTTCCCGAGTAACCCTGAGAGAGAGAGAGAGAGAGAGAGAGAGAGAGATGGAGGGAGAGAGGGAGAGTCAAAAGTAGAAGGGAATCACCAAGGAAGAGAAGAATGATGATATCCAGCTCAGGACCCTGGGTGTGCCAAGCCCATACTCACCAGATGTGAGTCCCCGGGGCCGGTAAATAAGAATGTCTTATAATGGGGGTTTTTAACTTCCCAGATATTGATTGAAACTTGTGGGTTGGTCACTTAAAACTAGCAAAACTTTTGTGGATTTTTGAATGACTGTTTTCTACAGCAGCATGTTAGAGGGGCAACAAGCAGAAGCTGTGGGATTTACTTAAAGATATAACTACCATCAGGAGTAAATGGAAGGGTGTTCGCTTTCATAAAGGTGACTACAGTGGTCTCAGACAGTTTTTAAATTCTATATGATGATGCAAATTCTAAATGGGAAGCATTCAAAGAATTAATCTTGGCAGCTAGGCTTTTTGTTCCAAATAAGAACTGGTCAAGGTTTTAGGCCTAAATGGATGTCAGATGAACTAATGAGACTCGTTGCAGAGAAGAAAAATACATGGGATACATATAAATTATCAGGCAACACAGAAGCCTATGGCAGATATAAGCTAGTCTGTAATCAAGTGACAAAGGAGATTAGGCAGGCAAAGTCAGATTAAGAGAAACAAAGAAAAACAGCCAAGGGTTCTTTACTTATGTAAACCCTAGAAGGAAGGGGATGAATCAGGTTGGTCCACTTGATATCAATGGTTCGACTGTTGATGATCCTGCTCAGATAGCTGACAAACTGAATGAGTATTTTGCATCTATATTCACACATGACGAATTCTGTAGGGATGTGGAGAACAAACCTTATTAAACTAACATGAAGCTTAATGATTTTGTAATAACTAAGAGCAACGTGGAGGAGAAATTTTTGAAGTTAAACTTAAGAAAGGTACCTGGGTTGGCTGGGATTTTTCCAGTTATATTAAATATTAAAGGAGGCAGCAGAGGAAGTAAGCAAACTCTTAGCCATAATTATGAGAGCATCCTTGAACTCAGGGGAAGTCCCCACCGACTGGAGTTGGGAAAAAAAAAAAAAAATTGCAGCCATTATCAACCCACTGCAAGATGGAAGCCTCCTCAACAATTCATGCTGAGGGAAATGGACCATAATCTGCCACACTGGTCCAGTGCAGGTTGGCAGATCGACCATATTTAGCAGTCAGGGGATTGAACCCTGGTCTACTCAAAGAGCATGTGCTACTGCACTCCCGCACTGACCACTCGGCTATGGAGGCCTTCTGTATCTGCAATTCACAAAGGGTGATCAGAGGGTGGCACGAGTAATTACAGACCTGTTAGTTTATCTTCTGTTCCAGGGAAAATAATGGAGTCACTGATTAATAAAGTATTACAAGATCATCAAGAGAAGACTGCAGTAATACAGACACAGCATGGGTTTGTTAAAGGAAAGTCTTGTCTGACAAATCTGATTGGATACTATGTGGTTACAAACAACTGGATGCAAAATATAATTTTGATATCATATATCTTTTGTTGCACATTGAAGACTATTGCAAAAATGGAGCTGTATGGCATTAAGAGCAAATTACAGCAATGGATAAAGAGATGGTTCAGTGAGAGAAGACAGAGTGGTAATCAATGGACACTGCTCTTTGTGGATTAATGTTATTAGTGGATTCCCTCAGGATTCAGTGTTGGGCCCATTGTTCTTTTCTGTATTTATTAATGATATTGATGAAGGTATATCAGTCTTAATGTGCAAGTTTACAATACGAAGGTTGACAGGGTTGTTAATGATGCTAATGACAGTATGCTACTGCAACAGGATCTAGAAAGGTTGAGCAGATGGGCTGAGAGGTGACAACTGAAGTTTAACATTCACAAATTTAAATTATTGCATATGGGTAGCAGTAACCCTAGGGTAACTGTATCAACTGTGTGTGTAGCCGACCTGGCTAGCCAGGTGGGTAAAGTGCCTGCTTGGCAACCCAAAGGTCACGGGTTCGAATCCCGCCTCGGGCTTGGATCAAAGTACTGCAAAAACCTTGGGAGGTGCATTATGGCCACAGAAGCCGATGCGCCAACGATTACAAAAAAAAAAAAAAAATCAACTATGTGATACTACACTCGGGCTAGTATCACACAGTTGAAATAGAAAAATTCAAATTGCTGCGGGTAATTGTGCAGTCATATATGAAGTTTTCTGAGCAGTGTAGACAGTCTGAAGGGGTAGCTCATGGTATCTTGTCAATGAACACATGAATTTTTCTAGCAGGGATAAGGAGGTGATTATCCCTTTGTATAAGGCAATGGTGAAGCCACACCTTAAATACTACATACAAGTCTGGAGGACTCATTTTAGGAAGTATGTAGAGCTGTTGGAATGAGTACAGAGAAGAGCAGCAAGATTGGTGAATAAAACAAAGAGTTGCTCTTATGAAGAAAGGCTGAAGTTCTACAAATTGCAGTGTCTGGAGATTGCAATGAGATCACCTCGCACGTGCGAGGTGATCTCATTGAGGCATATAAGGTGTTGAATGGTTCGAGAAATCACAATGCTGATAGGTTTCTTCCTCTTGAGCAGATTAATCGCCTGAGGGGACATAAAATTAATTTGAGGAGAGACAGTTGTAGAATAGATGTGCAAAAATTTGCCTTTAGCCAGCTGGGGTTTGATTACTGACTCCATCTATTGTGAAATTGACAGCTTAAATAAATTCAAGGCAGAACTAGACAAACATTTGGATTGAAATGGGGAGGGTTTTTTTTTTTTTTTTTTTTTTTTTGGCTGATGCTATATAACCTTGCTTTCTTGCATCATATGCCTCTACTAACGCTAATATCGAAGAGATGCTAGAAAATGTTTCTCCAAGAGCATTGGCTATTGCAGTCTGTTTTCAATAGTACATCATATTCTAGGATCGATGAAGGGTGAGATGTATATATTTCTACATTTTCCAGATTTTATCCCAGACCATAGACTGGGTAATAGACGATGTAAAACGGATCCATGATTCCTTTCGACTGAAGGTGAATGTAGCGTGATTTGGCTCATGCACGCTTAAAAGCTATTAGACTGGCTGTGGTTGGATTTCGTCAGAATATACCCCAACTTACTTTTGAGTCTTTTTTTGCTGCTGTGCACTGTGAATTCTACCATGGTTTGGGAAACGGTGGAAATCGGGTACATATTTTCGGAATAGCATTCGCAGCTGCTTGGACGATATTTTCTGTGATGTACATGACTGCATCTATCATAGGCTCCTGGCTGACTATCCTGAGGTTAAACTCAGATGTTGAAAGGCATTCCAGTTAGCCTGATCAACCTTCCACCGTGGTAGCCTAAAAGGTAGACACAACCTCCCGTTAAGTAGGCTGGTTATCACAGGGAAGTGATCATTTCATATGGGTTCTCCTCCACTTCCCAAGTGAGTGAAGGGAGTAGAGAAGGGGAGCAGAAGGGGAGCACAAAATGTATAGGTAGGCATGTGTAAGGTGCTAGTTCCTACATTTAGAAGGGAAAGGTCAATGTCAGTGTGCACATGCTCAATGACACATCCCCTTCTGCTACTATCGGCACTATCCCATAGGGGTAGTCCACTGAAATCCCCAAGGAGGACAGAGGATAGCAGCTATACTATGAAATCATCAAGTTCTGTCTGGGAGATGTTGGCCACAGGTGGCAAGTAAATGGAACAGATTTATTAGAAACCCAACCGTAAGGCGAATTGCTACCAATTCTACGTTAAAAGTGGCACAGGTTGTAATGGGGTCGGATTGCCCACAAGGATTGCAACCAGGGCCATGGTGGAGGGTACACACAGGTATATACCGTATACCCTCTGGATTTTTTTTTAGGTGAATAGCAGTATATACCGTACACCCTCTGGATTTTTTCAGGTGAATAGCGTATACCTTCTGGTTTTTGAAAGACTTGAATTAAAAAATAAATTTATTAGAATTTAATTCTTAGGAAATACTTATAATTTTATTAATTTTAATATACAGGGTGTCTCAAAAATATTGGTACAAACATTTAGGGGAGGTAGGTAATATCTAAAGGAATGTGAATCGCATAGGAACCCATAACCAGAAACGTCACGGGAAAGTAGTAGCAGAGGCACAAGAAGCGGAAATGACACAAGACAGCAATTAGTGACAAACATTTATTTGACATAATAATAATAATATATATATATTTTTTCTGTTTATACTCCGGCACGACAACCAAGTCAGTAGAGTTTACAATAAATCGTCAATACAAATATTTATCGTATTTATAGTCACGGGCTCTAACCCCAGTCCACTCAAGGAACACGTGCTATGCACTCTCGCTCCTGACCACTTGGCTACGTCAAGCCTAAAATTTTCTGTTTATACTCCAGCACGAGAACCAAGTCAGTAGAGTTTACAATAAATCGTCAATACAAATATTTATCGTATTTAGTAGTCACGGGCTTGAACCCCGGTCTACCCAAGGAACGCGTGCTATGCTCTCTTGCTCCTGACCACTCGGCTACGTCAGGCCTAATATTAACAATGGAATACGAGATGGATGCATTTCATGATGTTACAACAGATGCTCGAAGGTTCCACCATGAGACGCGATGCATGCATGACACCGACGCAGCATGGATTGGCGGACACGGTCAAACACACCTGGAGTTTCTTTGACAGTAGCAGCAGCGCAGAAGAGTCTCGCCACGAGATCCATTTCCATCTCCACAGGCGATTCATACACAATAGATTTGAGGGCCCCCCCACAAAAAGAAATCAAGGCTTGATAAATCAGGTGGGCGTGGGGGCCCAGGCAATGGGTCCACCACGGCCAATCCATCGACGCCCAAAATGCCTGTTCAAATGGTCACGAACACACCTTCCATAATGGGCAGGCGCCCTGTCATGTTGAAACCAAATGTTGCGTCTCACATTTGCTGGAACATCGTCAAGTAACCCTGGTAGAACTTGTTCAAGAAAGATCCGATATTTAGCGGAGTTCATGCGGGATGGTAACAGGTATGGGCCGACTAAGCAGTCATCGACCATACCTGCCCACACATTTATTGCGAAGCAATGTTGTGCCACATGGGGGCGCACACTGTGTGGGTAGTCGTGAGCCCACACATGAGCATTGTGCTGATTGAATAAGCCTTCCCAAGTGAAATAAGCCTCATCCGTGAACAAAACATAGGCTGGAAATTTCAAGTCTTGAACACTTTCTTGGAGAAACCACTGCACAAAAGCCACACGTGCAGAATGATCTTGGGGGAGCAGTAACTGAACCCTTTGGATTTGAAAAGGGTGTAAGGAATCGTCGTGCCAGACACGCTGTACACTGCAACGAGACACTCCTAAGGCAGAGGCAACGGCACGTGTGCTGGTAGTAGGATTATTCTGGACGGCATTCAGCACACTTTCTTCCATGGTGGGAATTGACGTTGAACGTGGTCTGCCCGCACCTAAATGACCCATAATCACACGAATTTTGATGCACACGCGCAAATAAACGGTGGTCCGTTTGTCTGGGAAGTGTTCTCCATAAATTCGTTGGGCGGCTCGTCCATTGCCCTCTGCTAATCCATACACTAGGTGCATGTCTGCCAGCTCACAGTTTGTATATCGATGCATGCTCTTCGTGCGGCAACTACTGCTTGAATGAGTAAACCAGAAATTTTCCCTCTCGCAAAACTAACAAATAGCGCCGTGTACCGACTTACGGTGACATTTCCAGTTATGGGTTCCTATGCGATTCACATTCCTTTAGATGTTACCTCCCCCCCTAAACGTCTGTATCAATATTTTTGAGACACTCTGTATATGCCGTGTATATATATATATATATATAAGGAAGTAAATATGACATGTACATGCGAGTATATATACATACATACATACATACACACACACACACATACATACATGGGTATATGCCATATACCCTCTGGAATTTGATTAATAAGCACAGTATACTCTCTGCATACGTAACTTCACACAGTATACCTTCTGCTAGTTTTATGACTACAGCACTGTTTTATGACTACAGCACCCCCTCCATGGACAGGTCCATTCCGCACTTGTCCTTACATACGATATTACTATAAATTGTTGGATTTTCTTTAGCCTTTAAATATGCCAGTCTGCAAGCAAATGCAGATTGGCTTGTGCTTATGCAGGAGGGCCTTTATGTTGTCAGTATTTAACCGGAATTCACAACAATTCCATTGCAGGAAATTAGGAAATTGGCTTGCTGGGTCTATCGGGAGGCTTCCGAGCTGCTGAGGGCTTACTTTTTTCAGTCTTGGATTTATCTCTTTTCAAGAAGTATGGATGCTGTCCTATATCCATTACCTCCTCCGTAAACAGTTCCAAGGCTGATTTGTCAGGTACCTCCTGCTCCTCGACATCCATTATTTTCTTGAGAATTAGGATACATGTCAGGTGTTTTATTTTTTCTCTGAAGATTTCTTTTCTTACTTCTGGAGTAGCATTAGGAGGTACGGATATAGGAGTGGCAGCTGATTTATCATTCTGTGCGGGTTTTATTGAACTTATCATGTAGTGTGCATAACTTTTTTGGTGGTATGGCCATTTCAGTCAGAGTTCTGATAGACATCTCCCTACTACCTTCTGAGTGCAGGTAGGTTTGTTTGGGTTCAAGGAGTTTCACCACTTTTCTTGCTTGCTGATATGATACATTCAGCTCTACCTTAAGTCTTCGAATTTATTTTTCTTCTTTCCACCTCTGGCATGCTCATGAATAAGCATGCCAGAGGTGGTGCTCTCCTATGCAGTTAATACACTATTGTTTTGCTCTTGAACATGAGGTTTTGTGGTCCTTTGCAGCACAGCAAGCACATGCACAACAAGCCATTTGCGAGTGTTCAGTATTTCTAGCACTTAAAGCACCATAAAGGATTTTTCACATACAGATGCACTGCACACCTAATATATCCAGATTTAATCTCATTACAAGACATTGGTAAATTAAACACCAAAATGATATTTCTGGTGGGAACAACCCATCTCTATGCATCAATATATGTTTTCCAGCTGTTACTTTGAGTTTTAATTCAGAACAGCTATCCTCTTCAATCACATCCATATGATTCCATTCAGCAATGACACCGCAGGGTGAGTTCAATGTCTTGTGGGGAGTAACAGTGATGGGCATTCCCCCGTTGATGTAGCTCAGAAGAGCTGTTCAGAATGTTGTCACTTCTGGTCTGTACAAGTATGTTGCCTGATCGAAGCCATTTGACAGATTTAGGTGGGCCCGACACCCCTTCCAAACCCTTCTGGATAAAGAAGGTTGACATTTTTCCTAAGTGTTTCTCACTAGTCAAATGTATTATCAGGTTAACGAGGTGATGGACTGGATACAACCCATTTTCTGTCTCTTAGCAGAAGTGACATTATCTGGATCAATGGTCAAATTTTCAGATAGGGACCGAGTGGGTCCAAAAAAAAGTTTTTATCAGAATTCATTAGGATTTTATTTTTATTCTGCATTTGGGTTCACGGAGGCCAAAGGGACACCCACTACCCAGCAAGCAGAATGCCAGGGCTACACAGACACTATACCCGCACCGCTGCTAGCCTGAATCCTGTCCCTTCAACCATGAGGGTAGCAGCACAGCATTGACATAGTGGACTCTTGCAACAGAACCCACCAGCCGATTGATCCTAGCTGAGCCATCCATGACCACGCAACTTGTCGGAAAAAAAAGGGCCAAAGCGGTATCCTGAAGCTGGGCCCCTCAAACACCAGGATCTCCCTTTCCGAATTTCCACGGGTTGCAATCGCATGGCAAACATGATGGATTCTATTAACGTTAGCCTGGAATCTAGGGTGTGGGCGCTGGGTCCCAGTGATGTAAGTCTGGAGGACCAGCAGTGTCACTGGTGAGGTCCCTTCATGTACAGGTGCCCAAGTCGAGAGGCCAGTGCAATATTGCTTCAGTGTGAGTGACAAATACTAGGGAAAAAAAATAAGAGTAGGTGTGTATTATAGACCTAATGACTGTGATGTGTATAACAAACAACTATAAAGACAAACAGGGTGGCCAAGTAAAACAGAATGTCTTCTAAAGGTGATAATGATATTAAGAGTAGATTTTATTATGTGTTAGTCATAATAAAATAATAAATAAAAAAATAATAAAATACATAAGTATTTTATTATGATTATTTATTGTGTTTGGTAATGTTTTGGTGACAAACGTGTGTTCAATCTTGAGTGGTTGGCACCTAACCCTATTTTTTCCATAAGGCCTGTTATTTATATTGCACGATTTTGCATTGCATGAGGATTTCTAGGAACACAACTATCATACTATACGAGGACTGACTGTGTGTGTATATATATATATATATATATTTTTTTTTTTTTTTTTTTTTTATGAAACCCCAAACACTACAGGTATTAGAACCTATAGTACTTAGTACCATGCTTGGGTTGCACGTTGAGAAGACAAAAGAACATATTTGTTGACATTAGAATTTAACTTCTGTAGGCTGTAATTTTCAGGAAATACCTATGAAAGAAAGTTGTTCCAGAAAACGGCAGTTGAATGAATAAACGAGGAAGATGAAAATTTGGTTCTGTGAGTGGGAAGTTGGACAGTAAATGGATGTTGGTTTGTGGCGACACGTGTTCAGACTGTTTTGAAAGAGAGCGGGAATAATAAAAGCCAATTCAGAAGAACAGTGCCCATGGAAGTATCCGTAGAAAAGGCATGCAGCAGAAACAGTGCGTCTATGAGAAAGAGAGTGGAGCGACTCTGTTAGAGACGAGTCAATTAACCTAACTGCGCTCTTCTAAATCGAATCTAGAAGCCTGAGAGAGGTTTTGGGGGCACCGCCCCAAATGTGGGAACAATATACCATGGTGGGGTGGATTTGCAATTTGTACAGAATAAACAGCTGTTTGGAAGGAAAGTACTGCCAAGAGCGAAAGAGAAAAACAAGCTTTTTAGATGCACAGGAAGCAATATTTGTAACATGCTTGTGCCAAGACAGATTATAAGTCACAGTAATCCCCAAAAGAGATATATTATCTTGCCTAGAAATCGGAGTGTCACCGAAGATAACGATAGGAGCAGAAGAATCCTTTTTGCGAGATATAAGACAGGACTGAATTTTGGAAGGATTGAAATCAATTAAGTAGTCTTTGCCCCACTGGAGAATTACCTGGAGATCTCGAACTGGTTTTTCAAAATGGAAAGTGGAATGCAATGTGCTATCATTGGCAAAACTATGGACAGGATTTCCGTTCAATGGAAGAAGGCCATTAATATACAAGAAGAAAAGAGTGGGGGAAAGAACTGAACCTTTGGGGTCACCAGCATTAGTGGAGAAGTTAGAAGACAGAGAGCCATCTACCATCACCCTCAGTGATGGTAGATGGTCAGAGAGCAAACTGGATAACCAATTACAAAAAATAGTTGACAAACCATAAGATGAAAACTTTGATGTTTGAAAACTTTGATGAAAGCTTTATGCCAAACACAATTGAAAGCCTTTGAGATGTCAAGAGCAAGTGCTTGTGTTTCACTAAACTTTTCCATTGAATTTGTCCATAAATTTTTTTTTTTTTTTTTATGAAAACCCCAAACACGAAAGGTGTCAAAACCTATAGTACTTAGTACCGTGCATGGGTTGAAGGAGAAGTATGGGGGGAGGGGGATGGGTAACGTAAGCCAGAATATCACCAGTGGATCGACACTGACAGAATCCATTCCGGCGATCGTTGATCAGACAGAAGGTTTCTAGGTAGTTTAAGAGTTGGCAGTTAATTGAGTGAAAGAGTAGAAGTAATTGCAATGGGACGATAATTGTATAGGAGAAATTTGTCACCTTTTTTAGGAACTGGCTAGATATGAGCAAATTTCCAAGCAGAAAGGAAAATGCCTTTGGAATAAGAAAGTGAAAAAAGGCGACACAGAACAAGAGCACAGGTTTTGAGAACAAGTGGAGAAATACCATCAGGACCTGGAGCTTTCTTAGTATCAAGATTCATCTGGTTTTGACAGAAGTGGGAGCAGAGATGGGCAAAAGTTTCAGCCAATAGCTTTGGCAAGAGACCAGAATGCCTGGCTAGCATTATGGCAAGAAGCAAGTTTTCTACTCTTAAGTGAAGTAGTATTTTCTAACAAAGAATCCACTAAGTTTTATTATCTTCCACATTCTTCTTAGCCTGTTCAAAATGTGGTTTGGACTGATTAATAACTGCTTTACAATTGGTGTAAGCAGAAATTGAAACTAAAGAATTGGAAACAAGACAATTACGAGAAGGAACATTCTTTTCTCGAATAGCCTTAGCACATTTATTGGAAAACCATGATTTAGATAAAGGACGCGGTTTTAAAGTGGAGCGTGGAATAAAGGATTCCATTCCTACAAGAATAATTTCACTGACACGATCTGAGCAAACGTTGACATCAGAAGTTCTGAACCAGTAATCTGGCCAAGGAAAAGAAATCTCGCAGGTCATCCCAGTTTGCATTCTTGTAATGGCAAAGAACCCGAGGTTGGGAATAGCCATGAGATAAAGGTTCCATTGGAGAAGAGACGATCACCAAGTTGTGATTTGAGGTGGGTAAAGGACCACTCACTTCAACCGTGTACTTAGAAGGGTTGTTTGTGAGAAAAAGATCAAGCGTTGGCTGTATGGTTAGGTTCCAAGGCTTCTGAAGTTGAAATTTTCAACTTAGGAAGTCTTCGAACGAATTACAAAATAAAACAAAAAAAAAAATTTATTATTGGGTTCTACATTACGATATTTTCACGATACTTCCATTTATTCCTACAGAATGCGAAATACGTTTCCACTATTTTTTTAAGTTTGCACTGGCCAGCAAAAACTTACGTAAAGTTGAATTTCCATAAGCCGGGGAGTACCTGTATATTCTATGGCAAGATATATTAGAGAGGCAACAAGAGCAAATAATACTATCTGATTATCAGAAGTGATTCAACATGCATTAAAGATCTGCAGATAGAAGAACCATTAGGTGGTAGTAATCACAGAATACGGATGGGGGATTTACTTATACATGTAACTACCATCAAGGGCAAAGGGAAGAAAAGGGATTTTGCTTTCATAAATGAGACTACAGCAGCCTCGGCCAGTTTTTAAATTCTATACAGGGGTACAAATGTTTCAACAATAACAAATTCTAAATGGGAAGCACTCGGTGCAATAATCATTGAAGCTACTAGGCTTTTCGTGCCAACTAAGAAATACTGTTCGAGGCTTAGACTTAAATGGATGTCAAAATAAATACTGAGACACGTTGCAGAGAAGAAAAAAATGCATGGAATGCTTATAGATTACTGGATAACACAGAAGCCTACGATAGTTATAAACTAGTCTGCAATAAAGTCACAAAGGAAGGGTTAGCCGAGTGAGTTTACGAGAAGTCTCCGGCAAGCAATACCAAGAAAAACAAACTTCTTTACTTATATTAAAAGTAGAAGGAAGGTGGGGGTCTACTTGATGCTGATGGTTTAACTATTGATGGTCCTGCTCAGGTTTCTGACAGACTGAATAGGCATTTTGAATCAATACTGACACATGAGGAATTATTTAGAAAGAGGATGCTGCTTTCATCAAACTAACAGGGAGCTAAACAATTTTGCGATAACTGAGAGAAAAGTGGAAGACAAATTGTTGAAGTTAAACATAGCAAAGGTAGATGTGAAATATCCAATTACATTAAGGGAGGCAACAAAGGAGGTAAGCAAACCCTTAGCTATAATTATGAGAGCATCTCTGAATTCAGGAAATGTCCCAATGGACTGGAGATGTGTGAGTGTATCCCCAATTCACAAAGGGTGACACGAGTAGTTAACAGACCCATTAACTTAATTTCTGTTCCACAGAAAATAATGCAGTCACTGGTTAATGTAATGCAGAATCATCTAAACAGGACCACAGTTATACTTCATTCACAGCATGGGTTTGTCAATGGGAGATCTTGTCTTTCCAATTTGACTGGATAATAAGTTGGAGTGACAAAGCAAAAAATAACGGATGCAAAAAATAATTTTTATATCATATACAGTCAGTCCTCGTATAGCATGATAATTGTGTTCCTAGAAACTCTCGTGCAATGCAAAATCGTGCAATATAAACAACAGGCCCTATGGGAAAAACAGGGTTAGGTGCCAACGACCCAAGATTGAACACACATTTGCAACCAAAACATTACCAAACACAATAAATAATCATAATAAAATACTTATGTATTTTATTACGACTATTATGTAATAAAATATTGCTGATGCTTTTGCTTCTATCGTAAGCAAACTTGTTTTTTGTTAGATTTTCTATCCAAACAGACGACAGCCGTTGCATCTCTTCCAATTCTTTGTGTCTTAATCTAATGGATTTTAATTACACTTTGAGTTGTTCCTGTTATGAAAGTTGTTTTTATTTTCTCTGCATTCCTTGTAATTCTTGGCGTTGCCTCATTTAGGTCTGTAGCATGTGCAATATCACATGATCTTTCATTTCGCTCAAAGCGTTTCACAATTTCATATTTTTTTCTCTATCGACAGAGGCGGACTGGCCATAAGCCTTACCAGCGAAACCCTGGTGGGCCGGAGGCCGGTGTGATTTTGGCCATAAACCATAGTATGAGGCCACTACAAATTTTCCCGGGTAAGAATTTTTGACACAGTCCGCCTCTGTTTATCGATATTGCTTTTCTTTTTCTCTATGAATCTGCAGTGTCGTCACCAGAACGCTTCCTTTTAAGTATTTTACTCATTTTTAGGGAATAAAGCACAATTACAAAACGAGGAGGCACGCTTGATACACATAAACAAAGAAAGCGCACGTGTAGCAACTGAATAAACAACACCGTAAAGGCAGAGATACACTATTAACACCTCACATTTTACTAAAGCACATTTCTAGGGGTTACTACCATAAAACAATAAAAACAATTTCCAGTTGCGTTTCTGCTAGTGGAATCTGTTGTAAACTCGATCTAATTGCATTTGCGATTATACCGATAGCTGGAATTGTGTTGGATTTTACGTTATTATGGTGAAATGTGTTTCCCCTTCACTGATATAAAACACAAATACATTTTCAAAATCTTCTCTTCATTCCTATCGTGTTGCGTTCAGTTGGGGTGATTCCGCGTTCGACTGCCATTTCTTGTAAACACAAAGGCGAATCGTGCATAAGCGAATTCAGTTCATGTTATATAAGATATCATTCTCCTATTTATAAATCATGTATGATCGAATTCGTGTAGTGTAAACATGTGTTATACGAGGACTGACCGTACTTGTGTTTCAGGAAAGCTTTTGATACAGTTGCACATAAAATGCTGCATTAATTAGAGCAGCATAGCATTAAAGGAATTGTCCATTGATAACAACTCTGCTGTCTTGCTCCACTGCTGAGTGGAACAAGACAGCAGAGTTGTTATCAATGGACACTGCTCTTCACAGACTAATGTTATTAATGGAGTTCCACAGAGTTCAGTGCTGGGTCCATTGCGGTTTTCTGTATTTATTAATGATATTGAAGTTGGAAGATGATACAAAGGTTGGCAAGGTTGGTGATGACAGTAATGAAGATATGCTTCTGCAGCTAGATCTATAAAAATTAAGCACATGGGCTGAGAAATTGTAACTGAAGTTTAACATTTACAAATGTAAGGTACTGCATATGGTTAGCAGTAATCCCAATAGTATCAACTATGTGGTACTACACTCATTACAGTGAAAAAAAAAAAAGGACCTGGAGTGTGGGGCTCATTGGACAGTTCATGGGGTTTTGTCAATGATATGCAGGAATTTTGCTAGCAGGGATAAGTAGGTGATAATCCCTTTGTATAAGGCAATGGTCGGGCCACATCTTGAGTACTGCATACAGGTCTGGAGGCCCCACTCTAAGATGGTTTGTTTATTTGTTTGTTATTTGGTTTTTAGGAGCATTAGCAACTAAGGGCATATTGCTCCGGGAAATGCGGGAAATGCGGTGGTCATTCCCTGACCTTTCCTCATCCTCCATATTTGGTGGTGACGGGCTCGAACCCCGATCTAATCAAAAAGCGTGTGCTACGCACTGCTGCTCCTTCCCACCTGGCTACGGAGGCGCCACTCTAAGATGGATGTAAAGCTGGAACAGAGGAGGGCAACAAGTTGGTGAGGGAAACAAAGGCGCACTCCTACAAAGAAACACTTCATTTACATAAACTGCAGCATCTGGAGACTAGGCACCTGCAAGGTGTCATATGAGGCATTTAAGGGTTTGAATGGTTTGAGCAAACTGAAGGCTGATGGGATTCTTTCTCTTGTGCAGACTATGCACATAAGGGGGGCATAAATTCAAATTGAGGAAGGATGGTTGCAGAATACAAGCGCAGAAACTTGTTCCACCAATCACCCATCTCTCAGCCAATAGGTGTTTGATTGGTGGAACTGGATAGCTTAAATGTTTTTTTGGCGAAGGTAAAGAAAGCCTGCACGAGAATGACGAGAAACGTCGGATAACTTATGCGGAAAATTAGTTTGCCGATACGGCACTCTAGCGCTGCTCACTCGGTAAACAGACGGTAGGTGTTAACGGTCTGGAGCAAAGTCGAGAACGATATACTGATTGACAGGTAGGCGTGGCAAACGACATGCTGATTGGTGCGCGAACACAACACATGATAACATCGGTTTAGTATCACTGTAGCAGCACTAATGGTAACTTGTCCTAATCGTACATGCCCTAACATTTACTGTAACGGTGAAAAAAGATCAGGTTACCTCGACTTGAATCCCATGGGAGCTTGAACCCCTCCCGAAGTGGAGGGGGTAACCTAACCTTTTTTCTTTAGAATCAGTCATATTTAGAAATACATTCATAAAAAAATAAATTTTTTTATGACCGTATTTTTATTTTCTTGTTCAATAATATGCCCTAATGGTGAAAATAGGTCAGGTTACCTCCACTTGAATCCCATGGGAGCTTGAACCTCTCCCGAAATGGAGGGGATAACCTAACCTTTTTTCTTTAGAATCATGAGTGGACTAGCACATAAATTGTTTATTAATAAAATATTAATTTTTTTATTAATGTACTTTTATTTTTAAAGACACTCATGCGGATACACACGTATCATAACGTCAATCAGCACCTTAATAGCTATTCAGTATACTGTATATATAAAGAATCTTTCTTTCTTTTTCTATTATTTCCCAACCTAACGTTTAAGTTTAGGTCGCGAAATACAAGGAAACCTTCTCTTTTATTTCCTAACCTACCATTTAAGCTCAGGTTATGAAATACAACGAAAAACAAAGAAACCTTTTCCTTTTTTCGTAACCAAACCTAAATCAATAATACAGTAAAAGCACTCATCAACTCCAAAAATCTGCTTTTAATATGAGAAAAAAAAAAAAAAAAAAAAAACACAATGAAGAACATAAAATGAACGGAACGAAACTTTCTCAGAAAAAAAATTCATGAGTACAAATCATACAGTTGGACCTGAATAGCTATTCGCAATTTGAGTAACAATATTGTGAAAAGTATCTTCATGATTTTTCCCATAAATTTGACGCCACATATATTCATTAATGTGACCCATCAACATATGTTTACAGCTGCCATTTACTCCTTTAGTTACACTTTTTACTTTCTTCCACTGGGCTTCGATATTATTCGTATGTGCTCCTGTATGTGAATCTACAAAATGTTCCTTGTGTTTCACCGTTAAATGTTTGTACTTCTTTTTTTCTAAGGCCGTAATACGGCTATATGCACGCCATTCATCTGTTATGATGGTAGTATTTTTCTTCACTACTTTTCTAATAATGCGCAAAAGAGTTTTTGCTTTCCGATTTTTTATCAATTTCATGAAGACGAATTTAGATTCTCTTTCGAACACACCAAACACCCATTTCTTCTTAGCAGTTAAATTTCGTCCTCTGTGATGTTTTGGTTTTACCAGTACAGTTTCGTCTGCTTCTACAATTTTCCCCGATCCACCCAACTTAATGGGTTTTTTTATTAACTGCAATCCGCAAATATCTCTTAGTTTCTTATAAAACTTAATTGCTGTCACTTTCGAAATTTCCAGATGGAATGCTGTCTTAGTTACTGGCGTGCACGTTGACCAAAAGTATATAATGTACATTATCTTTTTCAATGAAACTTTTGTATTTTCCATAAAACTATGTTTCAATAAAGAAACTCGTGAAGAACATTTTTTGCAAAACCACAACTTTCCACATGACTCTGTTCGTGATTCAATTAGTTTAAAATAATCATTGCACTTAAAACAGTACAATTTCGGTCTTATCAATTTAGTTTTCATCAAAAAATCAAGCAACGTTTCATTTTCCTTACAAATTTCTTCCATCTTTAAAAGATTCATCGCTACTATTACCTGTTCACCGTTTATTACAAAACTATTATGCACCGTTCTTTACTGGTAAATACATATCATAATGCCAACCAATGACTACACAGTAGCTTGTCGTCTGTCGCGCCCACCACCAATCATTTCATTGTTTGCCACGCCTACCTGTCAATCAGTATATCGTTCTCGACTTTGCTCCAGTCCGATAACACCTACCGTCTGTTTACCGAGTGAGCAGCGCTAGAGTGCCGTATCGGCAAACTAATTTACCGCGTAAGTTATCCGATGTTTGTCGTCATTCTCGTGCAGGCTTTCTTTACCCAAGCCGTTTTTTTTTTTTTTTTTTTTTTAATTTATGCTTTTTGTTTGATTGCTTTCATCATTTGCCACTACTAATATTAATACTATTTGATAAATTACACATTATATATATTTAATATATAAAGCATATACGGTTGTGGCCCCGTATCCGGTGATTCAGTTACCCGTGGTTAACCACAGAAAAAAAAAGAAAAAAACTTAATACTTACTACTCGTGTATCCAATACAATGCTTCCCTTTATATTTTACGATGTCGCATATGGTTTGGTCACCAACATTATGGTTCTTTTGAATAATTTCAAGTTTCTGTTTAATTTGAAAGCACAACTCGTGCATTTGCCCATCATTTTCGCCATTTCTAAAAAAAAAAAAAAATCTGACATTCTTGACATATACAGGGTGATTCACTACCAGTGCGACAAACTTGCAGGAGGTGTAGGGGGCACAAAGACGAATCGGAATCGCATAGCATTGCAGGGTCCGAAATGCCTTCGTCGTGCGGTAGAGGACGTTGAACGGGAGGTCGCGTGAACAGCGATCCTGCTGGAAGTCAGCATTTGCGAACCGTTTCTGTTGAAGAAACCAAGTAGCAAAAGTCCTCCGGAGTGGATAATCCGAAGGCTCCAATGATTGGACGCGTTGCAGATGGTATGAACTCATTTGGTTTGTTGACAGTATCCTCCATAGAGTGGATTGGGAAATACCCAATCGTTGGCCTATCGCTCGAGTACTCGTACTCGGATTGCCTTCTGCAAGACGTAGGACATTCTCCTCATTGCCTGGGGTCCTCGTTGTTCGCTCTTGATTCATGGTACCTCTCGTGAAACAACCAGTCTCATGTAACCTTCTGTGCACACGTGCGAAAATCATATGACGAGGAGCACGCCTGTGCGGGAAATGTTCCTGGTACAAGCACAGAGCGGCGCGCCCATTACAGTCCGCAGCTCCGTACGTGAGGTGCATGTCGGCCAGTTCAACGTTTGAATACTCGTCCATCCTACTGCCTTAGGAACCGGTTCACAAATGCTGACTTCCAGCGGGATCGCTGTTCACGCGACCTCCCATTCAACATCCTCTGCCGCATGACGAAGGCATTTCGAACCCTGCAATGCTATGTGATTCTGATTCGTCTTTGAGCCCCCTACACCTCCTGCAAGTTTGTCGCGCTGGTAGTGAATCACCCTGTATAACAAAACAAAATTTGTCCTTCTGCGGTGCGACGGAACACAACAATTGACGCAATGCACTAAATCAAACTAAACATTTGGTCTCTTTTTTTTTTTTTTTTGTTTTGAGCAGTAGGTGTGAAGACAGCGGGGGTTGCAAGATAATAGGTACATTAATCCCCAATGACCACTTATTATGGCAGTCCTTTTCGCTTATTTACAACTTGCAAACCATATGTTTATACCTATTCTAGTTATCACTTGAATATTATGATTTCTGGTCGATTTTTTTTTTTTTAATTTATGCTATGTTTCAATAAAGTTTCAATGTTTCAATAAAGAAACTCGTGAAGAACATTTTTTGCAAAACCACAACTTTCCACATGACTCTGTTCGTGATTCAATTAGTTTAAAATAATCATTGCACTTAAAACAGTACAATTTCGGTCTTATCAATTTAGTTTTCATCAAAAAATCAAGCAACGTTTCATTTTCCTTACAAATTTCTTCCATCTTTAAAAGATTCATCGCTACTATTACCTGTTCACCGTTTATTACAAAACTATTATGCACCGTTCTTTACTGGTAAATACATATCATAATGCCAACCAATGACTACACAGTAGCTTGTCGTCTGTCGCGCCCACCACCAATCATTTCATTGTTTGCCACGCCTACCTGTCAATCAGTATATCGTTCTCGACTTTGCTCCAGTCCGATAACACCTACCGTCTGTTTACCGAGTGAGCAGCGCTAGAGTGCCGTATCGGCAAACTAATTTACCGCGTAAGTTATCCGACGTTTGTCGTCATTCTCGTGCAGGCTTTCTTTACCCAAGCCGTTTTTTTTTTTTTTTTTTTTTAATTTATGCTTTTTGTTTGATTGCTTTCATCATTTGCCACTACTAATATTAATACTATTTGATAAATTACACATTATATATATTTAATATATAAAGCATATACGGTTGTGGCCCCGTATCCGGTGATTCAGTTACCCGTGGTTAACCACAGAAAAAAAAAGAAAAAAACTTAATACTTACTACTCGTGTATCCAATACAATGCTTCCCTTTATATTTTACGATGTCGCATATGGTTTGGTCACCAACATTATGGTTCTTTTGAATAATTTCAAGTTTCTGTTTAATTTGAAAGCACAACTCGTGCATTTGCCCATCATTTTCGCCATTTCTAAAAAAAAAAAAAAATCTGACATTCTTGACATATACAGGGTGATTCACTACCAGTGCGACAAACTTGCAGGAGGTGTAGGGGGCACAAAGACGAATCGGAATCGCATAGCATTGCAGGGTCCGAAATGCCTTCGTCGTGCGGTAGAGGACGTTGAACGGGAGGTCGCGTGAACAGCGATCCTGCTGGAAGTCAGCATTTGCGAACCGTTTCTGTTGAAGAAACCAAGTAGCAAAAGTCCTCCGGAGTGGATAATCCGCAGGCTCCAATGATTGGACGCGTTGCAGATGGTATGAACTCATTTGGTTTGTTGACAGTATCCTCCATACAGTGGATTGGGAAATACCCAATCGTTGGCCTATCGCTCGAGTACTCGTACTCGGATTGCCTTCTGCAAGACGTAGGACATTCTCCTCATTGTCTGGGGTCCTCGTTGTTCGCTCTTGATTCATGGTACCTCTCGTGAAACAACCAGTCTCATGTAACCTTCTGTGCACACGTGCGAAAATCATATGACGAGGAGCACGCCTGTGCGGGAAATGTTCCTGGTACAAGCACAGAGCGGCGCGCCCATTACAGTCCGCAGCTCCGTACGTGAGGTGCATGTCGGCCAGTTCAACGTTTGAATACTCGTCCATCCTACTGCCTTAGGAACCGGTTCACAAATGCTGACTTCCAGCGGGATCGCTGTTCACGCGACCTCCCATTCAACATCCTCTGCCGCATGACGAAGGCATTTCGAACCCTGCAATGCTATGTGATTCTGATTCGTCTTTGAGCCCCCCACACCTCCTGCAAGTTTGTCGCGCTGGTAGTGAATCACCCTGTATAACAAAACAAAATTTGTCCTTCTGCGGTGCGACGGAACACAACAATTGACGCAATGCACTAAATCAAACTAAACATTTGGTCTCTTTTTTTTTTTTTTTTTTTTTTGTTTTGAGCAGTAGGTGTGAAAACAGCGGGGGTTGCAAGATAATAGGTACATTAATCCCCAATGACCACTTATTATGGCAGTCCTTTTCGCTTATTTACAACTTGCAAACCATATGTTTATACCTATTCTAGTTATCACTTGAATATTATGATTTCTGGTCGATTTTTTTTTTTTTTTTTTTTTTTAAATTTGGAGTCTTGAAGTGTTCCGGTTAATCCAATCCCAGTAAATCGAGAGTCTGCTGTACTTTATTATTACCATATTTAATGTTGGTAATGTCTTACTGTGTGTTTAATTTATCAATTAAACTTTATTATACATATGTATGTTTAACAAAATCATGTTATATATGGGGTCAGCAGGTGTTCGCTTATATCTGCGGTTTCAGCCATCCACGGTAGATCTTGGAACGTATCCCCCGCGGATACGGGGGTCTTACTGTATAGTTTATCAAATATTTAATTATTTAAAATTTGGCTATTAAACTGGAGAATGATCAAAAATTTATTTTGTAAATCAGAGAATATTTAAATATTAATTTTCACCTGGTAGGATCTAATAATAGCTTGTACTGACAAATGGTCTTCGATATCTCTTTGTTGAGGAGAAGTTTCCCTAGGTGACACAACAGTTGTAGAAGATATTGACCAGGGTTTTGGAACTACAGGTGAAAGAGATGTTTCTACACCTGGTGGATGAAAGTATGATACAGGTACAGTTATTAGTGGTGGAGGACTTTGATATGCTTGCCCAGGTTCAGCTCCAGACGTAGCACTGCGGAAAAATGTGTCCCACGACTACATTAAATTAAAAAACAAAAGTTAGTCTTACTGCACTTAATGAATGGATTTTTACTACTAACTTCTAAATACTTTATAAAGGAAAACTAAATAATTTATTATACTTTTTGTATATAAATTATTAAACATCATTGAAAATATAGATGAGCAAATTTTATAAATTTGCATAAGATTTTGATTGCATATGCAAATATATAAATAGTTGTAATCTTATATGCAAACATCAAAACAGTTATAATCTTATATGCATCAAACAGTAGTAATTTTATATGCAAACACAGAAACAGCTGTAATCAAGTTGACAAATATTCACAAGCTAACTTCTGATAAGCGAATATTTGAACTATTGGTATCATTCATAATACTTCTTTTAACAGTTTTTACTCTCCTTGATACAATCTCACTGGAAAGGAAGCTGAGAATAACAAGGATTCATATAATGTCACAATTAAGCCAGATAAAAAAAAAAAAAAAAAACACACACACATTAAATAGCACTATTTTACTTTGGTTACAATTGTCATTTCTAAATACAGTCAGTCCTTGTATAGCACGATAGTTGTGTTCCTAGAAACCCTCGTGCATTATGAACAACAGGCCCTATGGGAAAAATGGGGTTAGGTGCCGACCACCCACGAATGAACACACATTTGTAACCAAAACATTACCAAACACAATAAATAATCGTAATAAAATACTTACATATTTTATTACGAAATAAAATATTGCTAATGCTTTTGCTTCTATCGTAAGCAAACTTGTTTTTTGTTTGATTTTCTATCCAAACAGTTGACAGTCGTTGCATCTCTTCCAATTCTTTGTGTCTTAATCTAATGAATTTTAATTACACTTTGAGTTGTTACTGCTATGAAAGTTGTTTTTATTTTCTCTGCATTCTTTGTAATTCTCGGCGTTGCCTCATTTAGGTCCGTAGCACATGCAATATCATGGTCTTTCATTTCGCTCAAAGCGTTTCACAGTTTCATATTTTTTCGCTATCGACAGTGGCAGACTGGCCATAAGCCTTACCGGGAAAACCCCGGTGGCCGGTGTGATTTTGGCCATAAACACTAGTATGAAGCCACTACAAATTTTCCCGGGCAAGAATTTTTGACCCAGTTCGCCTATGTTTATCGATATTGCTTTTCTTTTTCTCTCTGAATCTGCAGTGTCTTCACCAGGACGCTTCCTTTTCACACCTTTTAAGTATTTTATTCATTTTTATGGAATAAAGCACAATTACAAAACGAGGAGGCACGCTTGATATACATAAACAAAGCTGCGCACATGTAGCAACTGAATAAACAACACCGTAAAGGCCACTTTACGGTGTTGTTTGTTAAAGATTAACAAACAATAAAAACAATTTCCAGTTGCGTTTCTGCTAGGGAAATCTGCTATAAACTGGTAGTAAACTCAATCTAATTGCATTTGCGATTATACCGATTGCTGGAATCGTGTTGGTTTTTACGTTATTATGGTGAAATGTGTTTCCCCTTCACTGATATAAAACACATAAATACATTTTCGATATCTTCTCTTCATTCCTATCTGCTGCATTCGGTTGGGATGATTCCGCATTCGACTGCCATTTCTTGTAAACACAAAGGCGAATCGTGCATAAGCGAATTCGGTTCGTGTTATATAAGATATCGTTCCCCTATTTATAAATCGTGTATGATCGAATTCGTGTAATGTAAACACGTGTTATACGAGGCCTGACTGTAGTATACCTCTGTTATAATGCAAAACATAACAGAGGTGACTATGCTTCCCTCAACACACAAGTAATTATCCAAGTTGACAAAGGTCAACTTGGATAGTTACCTGTGTGAGGAGTGAAGCATATTATTTGTATTTTTTTATCTACTTGTTTTTTTTTGGGTTTTTTTTTTTTTTTTTTTCTTTGCCAGTGCAGCAAAAGCCTCTGACTCCTTGCACTATACGGCAAACACTATTACTAAATTATTAATTAATTAGTTTATGCTTCTTCGATACAACCCAAATACATTCCAGTTATCTTTTAAAATGTTAAAAATATTCATTCATCGTCTGTTGGTGTTGCTGCAAGCAAAGGTGCAAATTATTCTTGCACTGCTTCTATTGGAATTAGCAGTAGCCTGGAAAGCAAGTTGCTGGGGATTTCAGGAACTGCTGGGAGTCATGAAACAAGTAAATACATGGGCTGTGTTAGAGTAACTAAGAGTGCCTGTGTACAGGTGCATGTATACTTGCACATACACTAATGCTAGGAGTATAGCAAATAAATTGATGAATTCATTAAAGATGTCAAAGGCAGATATTGTTGGGATATCAGAGACGGGGTGTCACACAGATAAGGAATTCAGAATTGGAATTTAGGGAGTACAATGTGTACAGAAAGGATAGACAGGATAGAAAGGGAGGAGGGGTTATGCTATTAGTTAAGAACATCATTAACCACTGAGAATTACTATACCATACATACCTTGTTAACCAACTGATAATGGCGATTTGGTTTGGTATCTTCAACAGCAGTGTTAACAATTCATCTTTGTTCTGGAGTTCTTTCCTCACTCTGTGCATTGCATATTGTGTGCATTTCTCTATATAACTTCCAAGGTTGTCGTGAAATCGGAAGACTTACTCTTGTATTGACAGATCACTTTAAAAAGCCAGTCCATAGAATCATGTGGTACATATGTTGTTTACATTGAATGATTGGCATATAGCAATCAGCCAGAGGCAATCATACTGATAGCTATTGGCCAGTCCATATCCTTGTGGCAAGGAGGTGGATCATATCTGCTCTTAAGCTTGCAATGCTGCCCCCAAAGTACTAAAGGAAAGCGAGTCCTTTGAAATATTTGTGGAATAGAGTAAGAAGACAGAGTTGGATGGGAAGAAGTTCAGCAGCAAATAGGAAGTAGGAAATATTTCCAGAAGTTTGGAAAAAGCAATTTCAAAAACAAAAGGAGAGAGCTGGTCATTTAACCCATGCCAGGGTATGCATATTGCAGGACAGTGCAAACCAAAAACCCACAATGGAAGAAGCACGAGAAGAGCACCCTATCAGCAAGGAATATCAATCTCCAATTGGAATACACAAAAGAATGTATCACAACAGGGAAAGGTGGGGATTCCTGTAGTCGGCAAATGAGTACACCCACACAAGAGATTTCCTGTCCATTAGTTCTGGACAAGCAAATCTTTCTTCTTCTTGTTTGTTGGATTTATTGTTGCACGGGCCATAAATGCACCTATTACAATCTTATTTGACACATGATTGTTATAATAAAAAAAGAGGATTCAGATCAGTTGATATTTGTTTATCATTCTCAGGAAGGTAAAAATGTCATAAATATCTTGACGGACTCCAAGGATCTGCTGTAAGGTAAGTCTATTAGAGGAATATGTCTGCCAGGGGCAAAGGTTGATGATGTTGTAGAGCAGATATCATCTTTAAGGGCACAAAAGATGATATAGTTGTACACGTTGACACTAATGATATTAAGAGTAGGAGACCGGCAGAATTACTTAACAAGTAGAGGTCACTGTTGAAAAAAAGCCGTGAATTAGGGTTGAATTTGAAAGTGTCTGCCATTCAGCCCAGATACAATAGGAGGGAGTATATGATGAGAGCCTTGTCGATCACTTCAGCCCTGGAAAGATTGTGCAAGACTCAAGGGGTAGAATTTTTTTCAGCCTGGTCTGTACTTGTCAACAAGAGAGCCTGCTTCTACACGGATGGGATACACTTAAATAGAAAGGGTGCAAGAATATTTGCTGATGATATAGAGGCAGTGTTAGGTGGGTCAGAAAACTGCTAGCTTGGGAGATTACAAGGACTAATAGATTAACAGTAGCCACTGGCAGAGGTGAAAGTGATTATTGCACTGTTTCTATTGGAATGAGCAGCAGCCTGGAAAACAAGATGCAAGGTATTTCAGAGACTGCTGGGAGTCATTGTGGTACAAGTAAACACACGGGTTGTTAGGTTAGCTAAGAATAGGAACAGGGTATTGCTCAAAACATCAAAGGCAGATATCGTTGGGATATCACAGATGTGGTGACACACAGATATAAGGAATGCAGAACTGGAATTTAGGGCATGCAATGTGTACAGAAAGGATAGACAGGTTAGGAAGGAAGGAGGGGTTATGCTATTAGTTAAGAAACAAAATCCAAGGAAATAAAGCCAGTCAACATCGCTGGACAGTGTAGTGTCGAGTCAATTTGGTGTGACATAAGCATTGGGAGATCAAATTTGAGAGTAGGAGTGTGCTATAGGCCTAATGCCTCTGATGAGTATAATAAGAAAATGTACAGGGAAATAGAGTAGGCAATAATGGGCGATTTTAATTTCCCCGATATTGACTGGAATTTGTGGGTTGGTCACTCGCACACTAGCAAGACTTTTGTGGATTTATTGGATGACTGTTTTCTACATCAGCATGTTCGGGAGGCAACTAGAGGGAGTAATACTCTTGATCTGATTATCAGTAGTGATTCTTCATGCATTAAGAATCTGCAGATAAAGGAACCACTAGGTGGCAGTGATCACAGTGTGCTGAAGTGGGATTTATTCAAAGACGTAACTACCATCAGGGGGAAGGGGAAGGGTTGTTGCTTTCATAAAGGCGACTACGATGGTCTGAGAGAGTATTTAAATTCTATACAGTGGGACCAACTGATGATGTTACCAACAGCAAATTCAAAATGGGAAGCATTCAAAGAACATATCTTGGATGCTACGAGGCTTTTACATACCAACTAAGAAATACTGTTCAAGATTTAGGCCTAAATGGTGTCATATGAACTAATGAGATATATGGTAGAGAAGAAAAATGAATGGGATAAATATAAATTAATGGGTGACATGGAAGCTGATAGATATAAGCTGGTCTGTAACCAAGTCAAAGGAGATGAGGCAGGCAAAGGCAGATTATGAGAAATCCTTGGCAAAGGATGCAACGAAAAACAGAAAAGAGTTCTTTACCTATGTAAACTCTAGAAGGAAAGGGATGAATCAGATTGGTCCACTGGATATTGATGGTTCAACATTTGATGATCCTGCTCAGGTGGCTAACAAACTAAACGAGTAGTTTGCATCTACATTCAGACATGAGGAGTTATTCAGGAAGGGGAATGCCAGAGGCGAAGTAAACTCTGGCAGTGAGCTAGATAATTTTGTAATAACTGAGGAAAGTGGAGGAGAAATTGTTGAGGATAAACATAAAAAAGGCACCCGGCGTGGATGGCATCTATCCAGTTATATTAAAGGAGGCAGCAAAGGAAGTAAGCAAACCCTTAGCCATAATTATGAGAGCTTCTTTGGACCCAGGGGAGGTAGACTGGAGGGACACAGACTGGAGATGGGACATAACTGAGGGACATAGACTGGAGATGTCAAAATGTGACCCCAATTCACAAAGGAGGATCAAAAGCTGACACAAGTAATTATAGACCTGTGAGTTTAACTTCTGTTCCAGGAAAATTAATGCAGGCAATGGTTAAAGAAGCACTGCAGGATCATCTAGACAAGACTTCAGTTATAGCTCGGAGACAGCATGGTTCTGTTAAGGGGAAGTCTTGCCTGACCAATTTGATTGGATACTATAATGCAGACACAAAAGAACTGGATGCAGGGAATAACTTTGATATTATATATTTGGATCTTAGAAAGGCTTTTGATACTGTTGCACATGGAAGACTGCTGCACAAATTGGAGCAGTGTGGCATTAGAGGCAAATTGCTGCTATGGATAAAGGGATGGTTGAGGGGGAGAAGACAGAGAGTTGTAATCAATGGACACTGCTCATCATGGACTAATGTTATTAGTGGAGTCCCTCAGGGTTCAGTGTTGGGTCCATTGTTTTCTGTTTTTATAAATAATATTGATGATGGTATATCAAGCTTAATGTCCAAATTTGCAAACGATACAAAGGTTGGCATGGTTGTTATGGACACTACTGACGCTATGCTGCTGCAACAGGATCTGGAAAGTTGAGCAGATGGGCTGAGAGGTGGCAAATGAAGTTTAGCATTGACAAATGTAAAGTACTACATATGGGAAACAGCAACCCCAGAGCAGCGTATCAACTCTGTGGTACTACACTGACAGTGGTAGAGAAAGAAAAGGACCTGGGGGTAATTGTGCAGGCAGATATGAAGTTCTCTGAGCAGTGCAGATGGGCTGCAAAAGTAGCTCGTGGTGTATTGTCAATGATATATAGGAATTTTTCTAGCAGGGATAAGGAGTTGATTATTACCTTGTATAAGGCAATGGTCAGGCCACACCTTGAGTACTGTATACAGGTCTGGAGGCCTCATTTCAAGAAGGATGTAGAGCTGCTGGAACGAGTACAGAGAAGGGCAACAAGATTAGTGAATGGAACAATGGGTTGCTCTTATAAAGAAAGATTTAAGTTTTGCAAATTACAGTGTCTGGAGACTAGGTACCGGCAAGGTGATCTGATAGATGTGTATAAAGCCTTGAATGGTTTGAGCATGCTCAATTCCAATGGGATTCTTCCTTTTGCTCAGAATAATCACCTGAGAGAGCATAAATTCAGATTGAGGAAAGACAGATGTAGGATAGATGTGCGGAAATTTGCCTTTGGCCAGCGGGTAGTTGGTTGGTGGAACAGACTTCCATCCCTTGTTGTGGAAGTTGATAGCCTAAATAAATTTAAGGCTCAGCTGGACAGGTATTTTGAACGAACGGAGGGATGAAATGGAATTTTTTTTTTAATTTTTTTGGCTGATGCTGCATAAGCTTGCTTTCTTGCATCATATGCCTCTACTAATGCTGATGCTAATATATATGTGAAGAGAAAGCTGTTTGTCGTTCTCTCAAGTATAATGGGCATTCAATGATAAAGTGGCTTACTGTGAGTTGAGTTTGACTTGCTGCATAGTGGAGGGTCATCCTGAGTGAGTAAATAACTGAGTTAGGTGGGTATGTCCTGTTTGCATTCTGGCAAGTACTACTTCTTCATTTCTATTGCCTCTTAGGGTTGATAGCCACTGTTTATGATCATTTTTAATCTGCAAGAGTTTATTGCTTTTTTTGCTCCTGCGAAATGGATAGCCATTTTTTTCTAACAGTGCTATGTATGATGTGTTTAAAATCTGTGTAAGGTATCTTGATGTCTGATATTATGTGACTGGCATTCTTGGCAGCAAAGTCCGCTTATTCATTTCCTACGATTCCAGAATGCCCAGGTATCTGCCAGGTATTGGCAGATCGTCAGCATACAGATATGTTTCAACTGTGTCAGGAATACATTTGGTAATTGAATTAATCCTGATGGAAAAGAGCGTGGCACTAAGCACAGAACCCTGGGGGACTGCTTCTTCTTGCACAAATGTTTGTGAGAGAGCAGAGTGAAATCATACCTGAAAGGACCTATTGCTCATAAAATTCTGGATAAATTTCGGAAGATGACCTCGAAGGCTGGATTCATAGAGATCATGAAGAATCCCATATCGCCAGGTTGTATCGAAAGATTTTTTGATGTCAAGACATACCATCACTAGGTGCTCGTTCCAGAGAAATGCATTTTGAATGTTTCCTTCAGCTTTGACCATAAGGTCAAGTATTGATCTGGTTCTTCGAAATCCATATTCATTTTGACTTTAGAATGTTTTCATTCTCTAGGAACCACGTCAACCTGGCATCAATTATTTTTCTACTATTTTTCCTATACAACTGGTTAAAGCTACTGGTCGGTAATTTGCTGGATCTGAATGGTCCTTTCCTGGTTTTGGGAAAGCTAATACAATAGAATGACACCAGTAGGGTAGTAATCTTCATCAAAGATTCTATTATACAGTTTTAGAAGAGCAGAATGGGATTCTTCACTCAAATGATATATCATGGCATAGTAAACTCCATCAGGACCAGTAGCGCTATTATCGGATCTTGCAAGTGCACTGCATAACTCTGTCATGGTAAGGGGTACATTATATGGAAGCTGTCGTGAATTATTGAAACTGAGATTATATTTTTCTGCTTGTACTTTATGTGACTGATAGCTTGGCTCAAATGTGGTTACAGCTGAGAGAGTTTCAAATGCTTCCCCTAATGTATTTGCAATTTGAAGAGAATTGCAGATTTCTTTCCCTTTTAGAAGTATTATCAGAGTGGTTATAGGAGGATATTTTCAATTAATTCTTCGAACTTTAGTCCAAATGGTTCTGATGTCTGTGGTTCTGTTTATAGTGGAGGCATATCTGGACCATGTCTCTTTTTTGTTTATTCATTGTATATGACGAGCTTTAGCTCTAGCTTTCTTGAACTGTATGAGATTAGCTGTGGTTGGGTATTTCCGAAATAAGTTCCAATATCTATTCTTCTCCTTCTTGGCATTGCTACAGGCTTCATTCCACCATATTTTTGGGTGTGAGTGGGTTTTCATGGATGATTTGGGCATGCCGGTTTCTGTGGCTGCTATTATTTGCTGAGTTATGTAAGTTACCGCAGAGTCAATGACCTCCGTAGCCAAGTGCGCAGGAGTGGGAGTGCAGTAGCACACGCTCTTTGAGTAGACTGTGGTTCAAGCCCCCTACTGCTGAATACGGTCGATTTGCCAACCCGCACTGGACCAGCGTGGAAGATTATGGTCCATTTTCCCTCAGCATGAATTGTGGAGGCTTCCATCCTGCAGTGGGTTGACAATGGCTGCACTTTACTTTACAATGGTGAGAGTCTCAATAGTCTGAATGAAATTGATATTTCTTCCAGTTAGCTTTGTCAAATTTCCAAACAATTTTTATTTCAGTTTGAGGAGGACAGTTAGTCGACAGTGTGCATATTACTGGAAAGTGATAACTATTATGAAGGTTATCAGTGACCGTCAAATCAATAAGCGGAAAGAGGTTTAGTGAGCATATGGAAAGATTAATCACAGAAGTTGAGAAAAGATGCACGTATGTGTGAGTCCCATTGTTTAATAATGTTAAGTTGTGCCTTCCAAGAAATTTTTCAATTAACTGACCTCTCTTATCAAGGTGCGAAGAACCCCATAAGGAGTGGTGCCCATTCCAGTCACCCAAGACACAGAAAGTTGGTGGCAACTGATTAACTAAATCATCCAAGTCTGCTAAAATGTATGGATTACTGGACAAAATGTATAAGGAAACAACTGTTACCACTATCCCAACCATAACTCTAGGCAGTGATTGCTTCTAAATTTGTTTGCAGAGGATAGGTTTGAAAGGGGTTCTAGAGTTTACTAGCAATGCTACACCTCCATGTGATGTATTAGAGTCATTTCTATCCTTTCTAAGCATTATATGATGTTTTATGCTCATAGGAGTCAGGTTTGTTTCCTGTAGACAAAGAACAGTAGGCTTATATTCGGTAATTAAGTCATAAACATAGTCTAAGTTAGCTCTGAGTCCATGACAATTCCACTGAATGAACCTATACATTATTGGGGATTATCGGGTGTGTCTGCTTGCTTATGGGATGTGGTTTGTTTTCACCTGTCTAGTCTTGTTTTTTCCCTTTTTTGGGAAAGTTGGCCAGGTGATGTCTATTTCCTCCTCTTCTGCATGAATTTCAAGAAATGGTTCACCTTGGTGTGAATTTCTATCTATGTCTATGGTATCAGTACTTGATTTTTGATTATCTCTTTCAGAGCTTGTTTGCTTAACTGGCTGCTGTACAACATTTTTATCTGGCGGTATTGTCAATGGGGTATTTACCGAATGAGTTGATTGATGTTGGGTAGGCTGTGCTTTTAGTATAGAGAGGACTGACCTTGCCCAATCAGAAATTGAGATCCTTGGTGGAACTGAACAATCTTGCACTGTTATGGAATGTTGCTTTTTTTTACAACTGAAGAACAGGATGGCAATTTATTAGAAATTAAAAAATGTCTTTTTGCTTCTTGGTATGGGACCTTGTGTTCTACTTTGTACTTTTGTGTATTCTTTTCTGTTTGCCACTGGATGCACTCCTTTGAAAATGCTGAATGGTTTCCCTTACAGTTTGGGCAGCATTGTATTTCAGTGGTGCAGTCTGTGTGAACATGCTCTTTTGAACCACAGGAGGTTACACCCCTGCAGATTGCTTGCGAGTGTCCAAATTTTTGGTATTAAAAACACCGGACTGGGAATCTAAGGGCAATTTTTGCACCTTAAATATCCAGCTTTAACAGTTGTTGGTAGAATTGCTGTTTTAAATGTAAGGATGACTGTTTGGGTGGGAGTAAGAACCCCATCTTTCTTAATGACTATCCTTTTAGCATTTATCACATTTTGATCACTTAATTCCTGAACTATCTCTTCTTCGGATACATTAAGGAGATCCCACTCTATTGTTGTTGTTGTTGTTAATTCCGCGACCACCAAAAATTCCGTATTTTGGTGGTCATGGGCTCGAACCCCGATCTAATCGTGTGCTACGCACTGCTGCTCCTGCCCTCCTGGCTACGGAGGCACCTCCCACTCCGCTACTACCACTTTAGAGGAGTTTAGGGTGGTATGCAGGATAACCTTTGTGGGAATTCCACCAAAAGTCGATGTTTTTAATAATCTTTCCGAGTGCTTGTTCTTGCTCATTTCCACTAGAAGGTCTCCATATTTTAATCTACAATCCATTTTGGGAGGGCCTGCCACATTTTCAAGACATTTCTGTATTAAGAATGGGGAGAGCTTGCTCAAATGATTATCAGTTAATGAATGCAGTATCAGAAAAAGAGGAGCAGAGGTTTCTGTTCCTTCTTTTTTCTGCCGTTTTGCATTACATGCATTTAAGTCATCTCTGCTTGAGAGATCTGGATCTCTCACAATCCAGATCTCTCTGCTTGAGAGATCTGGATTGTGAGATACATAAGTGACATGTTTATTTATGTCCATCATTGCTCCTTTTAGCCCAGGGAGAGTGATTTTCTTCTATATACAAGGAAAGAAAGGTGTATTTCCTTTCTAGATTGCTACTTCAAAACTTTTCAGTAAAGAATCACTCACGAAAAACAGGAAGAATAAAGACACTAAAAAATAAATATAACTAATCCACTGAGAAAGAGCACTGTGTATCGCACAAAATATCGCTTGGCACTCGGGGCCAACCAAATCTTTACTTGCAAAATCTCAATGGCAGGACTGTCACTAATCATAGGTTTGGTCCACCCATGTGCAAGGCATAAAACAAGGTGCACCCAGTACACTGGCCAGTCAAAACATTAAGACCCCCATTACATTTTATCAATCAGCCATTCCTCCCCACTTGGTGGCAGAGTAAGTACCAATAAATGTGATAATGCAGATCTGTGACATAGGTTCCACATGAAATACTTGATCAAAATAGGCAAGGGATGTGACCTGATGGACCCCAAAAAGAGGATGACTGATAGGTAGAGTGGCAGTAGGGAGGAACACTCCTTCATGATGGCAGCCTTTCCAGATGGCATAGGTGTGTTGCAGCAGGATAAAGTGCCCTGCCACATTTACCCGTGTTATTCAAGAGTGGTTCACCAAATACATAAGGGACTTCCAGGTGTTATCTTGGGTGTCGAATTCGCCGGAGATGAATCCTATGGAAAATCTCTGGAATTATAGGGATCCACAGATCTGGCATTTGGATCCTCCACCACAGACTATCACAGATTTAAATATTTCAATATCTCAACCAAATATTTTAAGGAAAAACAGCAGGCTACTCTACTAATGAAAATATTAAAAGGAAGAGGATGAATCAAATTAGTCCGCTTGATAATGATCTTTCGAAGTTGATGAATCTGCTCAGGCTGCTGACAAGCTAAATGAGGATTTTCCATCTACATTCACAAATGAGGAATTCTTTAGGGAAGTGGAGGCCAGACATTTATCAAACTCTAACAGGAAGCTAAATGATTTTGTAATAAGGAAGAGGAAAGTGTAAGAAGAATTGCTGAAAACAAACACATCAAAGGTATGAGATGAGATCTAACCAATTATATTAAGGGAGGTAACAAAGACCAGAATTGTGAGAGCATCCTTGGATTCAGGGTTGGACCCTGGAGATGTGTGAATAATCCCCAATCACAAAGGGTATCAAAGGTTGATAGAAGTAATTGCAGACCTGTTAGTTTAACTTCCGTTCCAGGAAAAATAATAGAATAATAGAGTCACTGGTTAAAGAAGTAATGCAGAATCATCTGGGCAAGCTGCAATTATACTTCAGACACAGCATTGGTTTGTTAATGGAAAGTCTTGTCTGACCAATCACTACAATGTGAATACAAATGTAACGGATGCAAAAACAAATTTTAATATACAGTAATGTAAAAACCAATTTTAATATCATCTACTTGGATTTCAATGAGCTTTTGATACCGTTATATATAAAAGACAACCATACAAATTGGAGCAGTGTGGCATCTGGAGCAATGGTGCTACTATGGATAAAGGGATGATTGAGTGGGAGAAGACAGAGAACCAATGAACAATGTGATGTGTCGACTAATGTTATTAGTGGAGTCATCAGGGATGAGCCCAGTTGCTGTTTTATATATTTATCAATGATAATTGATTGGGGGAATACAAGGACTAATAGATTAACAGTAGCCACTGGAAGAGGTGAAAGTGATTCTTGCACTGCTTCTATTGGAATGAGCAGCAGCCTGGAAAATAAGATGCAGGATATTTCAGAGACTTCTGGGAATAATTGGAGTACAAGTAAACACATGGGTTGTTTTAGGGTAGCTAAGAAAAAGAACAGGTGCATGTATACTTGCGTGTACACCAATGCTAGGAGTTTAGTAAATAAATTTGATGAATTTGAGGTATTGCTCAAAACATCAAAGGCAGATATTGTTGGGATTTCAGAGACGTAGTGTCACACAGATATAAGGAATGCAGAACTGGAATTTGGGGAGAACAATGTCTACAGAAAGGATAGACAGGATAGGAAGGGAGGAGGGGTTATGCTATTAGTGAAGAAATACATAAAATCCAAGGAAGTGAAGCCAGTCGACATCACTGGACAGTGCAGTGTCGAGTCAGTGCAGTGTCGAGTCAGTTTGGTGTGACATAAGCACTGGGAGATCAAAATTGAGAGTAGGAGTGTGCTATAGGCCTAATGACTCTGATGAGTATAATAAGAAACTGTACAGGGAAATAGTGGGCCAGTAAATCAGAGAGTCCTATAATGGGGGATTTTAATTTCCCAGATATTGACTGGAGTGTGGGGGCTGGTCACCCACACACTAGCAAGGCTTTTGCGGATTTATTAGATGATTGTTTTCTACATCAGCATGTTCAGGAGACAACAATCAGGAGACAACTGATTTGATTATCAGTAGTGATTCTTCATGCATTAAGAATCTGCAGATAAATGAACCACTAGGTGGCAGTGATCACAGTGCGCTGAAGTGGGATTTACTCAAAGAGGTAACTACCATTAGGGGTAAAGGGAAGGGTTATTGTTTTCATAAAGGCAACTACGATGGACTGAGACAGTATTTAAATTCTATACAGTGGGACCAACTGATGATGTCATCAACAGCAAATTAAAAATGGGAAGCATTCAAAGAACTTATCTTGGAAGCTATTAGGCTTTACATACCAACTAAGAAATATTGTTCAAGGTTTAGGCCTAAATGGACATCAGATGAACTAATGAGACATATAGAGAAGAAAAATGCATGGAATACATACAAATTAACACGTGACACAGAAGCCTAGGATAGATACCAGTTGATCTGTAACCAAGTTACAAAGGAGGTTATGCAGGCGAATGGAGATTACGAGAAATCTTTGGCAAGGGATGTAACGAAAAACAGCAAAGAGTACTTTACTTATGTAAACTCTAGAAGGAAGAGGATGAATCAGATTGGTCCAATAATTTCGATGGGTCAACTGTTGATGATCCTGCTCAGGTAGCTAACAAGCCAAATGAATATATTGCATCGACATTCACACATGAGTTATTCAGCAAGGGGAATGCCAGAGGTGTATTCACTCTGGCAGTAAGCTAGAGAATCTTGTAATAACTGAGAGTAAAGTGGAGGAGAAATTGTTGAAGATAAACACAAGAAAGGCACCAGAGGTGGATGGGATCTATCCAGTTATATTAAAGGAGGCAGCAAAGGAAGTAAGCAAACCCTCAGCCATAATTATGAGATCTTCCTTGGACTCAGGGGAGGTACCCACAGACTGGAGATGTGCAAATGTGACCACAATTCACAAAGGAGAATCAAAGGCTGTCAAAAGTAATTATAGACCTGTGAGTTTAACTTCTGTTCCAGGAAAATTAATGCAGGCAATGGTTAAAGAAGCACTGCAGGATCATCTAGACAAGACTTCAGTTATAGCTCGGAGACAGCATGGTTCTGTTAAGGGGAAGTCTTGCCTGACCAATTTGATTGGATACTATAATGCAGACACAAAAGAACTGGATGCAGGTTATAACTTTGATATTATATACTTGGATCTTAGAAAGGCTTTTGATACTGTTGCACATGGAAGACTGCTGCACAAATTGGAGCAGTGTAGCATTGGAGGCAAATTGCTGCTATAGATAAAGGGGTGGTTGAGGGGGAGAAGACAGAGAGTGGTAATCAATGGACACTGCTCATCGTGGACTAATGTTATTAGTGGAGTCCCTCAGGGTTCAGTGTTAGGTCCATTATTGTTTTCTGTATTTATAAATGATATTGATGATGGTATATCAAGCTTAATGTCGAAGTTTGCAGAAGATACGAAGGTTGGCAAGGTTGTTAAAGAAACTACTGACACTATGATGCTGCAACAGGATCTGGAAAGGTTGAGCAGATGGGCTGAGAGGTGGCAAATGAAGTTTAACATTGACAAATATAAAGTACTACATATGGGAAACAGCAACCCCAGAGAAAAGTATCAACTCTGTGGTACTACACTGACAGTGGTAGAGAAAGAAAAGGACCTGGGAGTAATTGTGCAGGCAGATATGAAGTTCTCTGAGCAGTGCTGATGGGCTGCAAAAGTAGCTCATGGTGTATTGTCAATGATATATAGGAATTTTTCTAGCAAGGATAAGGAGTTGATTATTACCTTGTATAAGGCAATGGTCAGGCCACACCTTGAGTACTGTATACAGGTCTGGAGGCCTCATTTCAAGAAGGATGTAGAGCTGCTGGAACGAGTACAGAGAAGGGCAACAAGATTAGTGAATGGAACAAAGGGTTGCTCTTATAAAGAAAGATTTAAGTTTTGCAAATTACAGTCTCTGGAGACTAGGCACCGGCAAGGTGATCTGATAGATGTGTATAAAGCCTTGAATGGTTTGAGCATGCTCAATTCCAATGGGATTCTTCCTCTTGCTCAGAATTATCACCTGAGAGGGCATAAATTCAAATTGAGGAAAGACATATGTACGATAGACCTGCGGAAATCTGCCTTTAGCCAGCGGGTGATGTGTATAAAGCCTTGAATGGTTTGAGCATGCTCAATTCCAATGGGATTCTTCCTCTTGCTCAGAATTATCACCTGAGAGGGCATAAATTCAAATTGAGGAAAGACATATGTACGATAGACCTGCGGAAATCTGCCTTTAGCCAGCGGGTGATTGGTTGGTGGAACAGACTTCCATCCTTTGTCGTGGAAGTTGATAGCCTAAATAAGTTTAAGGCTCAGCTGGACAGGTATTTTGAATGAACAGAGGGGTGAAGTGAAAGTTTTTTTTTGGCTGATGCTGCAAAGCTTGCTTTCTTGCAACAAATCCCTCAACTAATACTAATGCTAAATTCATCTGTTGTCTCTACATATCTCCCAACTCCAGTAATCACTTGGAGCTCTTTGACTTACTCTCTTTGCAACTTGACTTTCTCCAGTCCAACTTTCCCAACAGTGAGATAATTTTCCTTAGTGATTTTAATGTTCACAACTCCAGGTGGCTTCCATTTTCTAGTCACACCGACCCAGCTGGTCGAGATGCTGAGGCTTTTGCAATTAATAATGACCTTGCACAGATTGTTCATTTACTTACAAGAATACCGGACAATCCTAACCATTCAGCCAACACGCTTGATCTTTTTCTCACAAACAACCCTTCTAAGTACATGGTCTAAGTGAGTGGTCCTTTAGGCACCTCAGATCACAACTTAGTGATTGTCACTTCTCCAATCGAGCCTTTACCTCATGCTTATTCCCAACTTCGTATTGTTTGGCATTGCATGAATGCAAAATGGGATGACCTGCGAGATTTTTTTTCTTCTTTTCCATGGTCAGATTACTGTTTCAAACCTTCTGATGTTAACGTTTGCTCAGATCGTATCAGTGAAATTATTCTTGTAGGAAAATCTTGTCCTTTATCTAAACCTTGGTTTTCCAATAAATGTGCAAGGCTGTTCAAGAGAAGAACGTTGCATATCATAATTGGCTTGTTTCTAATTCTTCAGTTTCATTTTTTGCCTACACCAAAGCTCGCAACAACTGTAAAGCAGTTATTAATCAGTCCAAACTAGATTTTGAACAAGCTAAGAGTAGAAAACTTGCTTCTTACCCTAATGGTAGCCGAGCATTCTGGTCTCTTGCCAAAGCTATTGGCTGCATCTTTTGCCCATCTCTGCTACCTCTGTCAAAACTAGATGGTTCTATTGTCACTTCAGCCAAGGATAAAGCTGACCTGCTAGCATCCCATTTTTCTTCCAGCTCATGTATTAATGATCTTGGTAAAACACCTCCCACCAGTCCCAAGACGCTCCATTCAATGCCTCCTGTGGTCTTCCGTCAAAAGGATATCAGAAGGATTTTGACGAATTTTGATGCTAAGAAGCTCCAGATCCTGATGGTATTTCTCCACTTGTTCTCCGCCTGAACTTACTCCTGTTCTTTGCTGCTTTTCTCACTTTCTTATTCCAAAGGTGTTTTTCCTTCTGCTTGGAAATTTGCTAATATCCAGCCAGTTACTAAAAAGGGTGACAAATCACTCCCATCCAATTATTGTCCCATAGGAATTACTTCTACTCTTTTTAAAGTAATGGAGAAATTACTGCCAACTCTTAAACTACCTAGAAACCTTCCGCCTAATCAATTCTGTCAGTGTCAATCAAATGGTGATATTCTGGCTTATGTTACCCATTTATGGATAAATTTAATGGAAAAGTTCGGTGAAACACAAGCAGTTACTCTGACGTCTCAAAGGCTTTTGATCGTGTTTGGCATAAAGGTCTTCTAAACAAGCTTCCATCTTATGGTTTGCCAACTGCTTTTAGTCATTGGTTATAGAGTTTGCTCTCTGATCACTCACTGAGAGTGATGGTAGATGGCTCTCTGTCTTCTAACTTATCCACTAATGCTGGTGTCTCCCAAGGTTCAGTTCTTTCTTCCACTCTTTTCCTCTTGTATATTAATGACTTTCTTCCATTGACTGGAAATCCTATCCATAGTTTTTCCGATGATATCACACTGCATTCCACTTTCCATTTTGAGAAACCTTGTCCTGCTCAATCAGCTTCAACTTCTCCAAAATCTGCTACCAATTCCTTAAATGCCGATCTTCTGGTAATTCTCCAGTGGGGCAAAGACAACTTAGTTGATTTCAACCCTTCTAAAACTCAGTCTTGTCTTATATCTCGCAAAAAGGAGTCTTCTGCTCCTATGCTTATCTTTAGTGACACTCCGATTTCTAGGCAAAATGATATATCTCTTTTGGGGATTACCCTGACTTCTAATCTCTCTTGGCACAAGCACATTACAAATATTGCTTCCTCTGCATCTAAAAAACTTTGTTTTCTCTTTCGCTCTCTGCATTACTTTTCTTCCAAACAGCTGCTCACTCTGTATAAATCACAAATCTGCCGTGCCATGGAATATTGTTCCCACATCTGGGGTGGTGCCCTCAAAACTTCTCAGGCTTCTTGATTCCATTCAGAAGAGGGCAGTTAGGTTAATTAATGGTTCATCTCTAACAGAGTCTCTCTACTCACTTTCTCATAGACGTACTGTTTCTGCTGCATGCCTCTTCTACAGATACTTCCATGGGCACTGTTCTTCTGAATTGGCTTCTATAATTCCCTCTCCCTCTCTCTCTCTCTCTCAAAACAGTCCGAACACGTGCCGCCATCAGTCAACATCCATTTACTGTCCAACTTCAAACCCACAGAACCAACTTTTCATCTTCCTCATTTATTCATTGAACTGCCATTTTCTGGAACAACCATCCTTCATACGTATTTCCTGAAAATTACAATCTACAGAAGTTCAAGTCCAATGTCAACAAATATCTTCTTTCGTCTTCTCAATCTCCAACACAAGCACGGTACGAAGTACTACAGGTTCTAATACCTCTTGTGTTTGGGGTTCACATAAAAAAAAAAAAAAAAATCTATAAGAAATAATATTGAACAGATCTCGATGAAACGAAAAAACTATAACAAAATTATCAATACAACAAATATTTTTATGCCTGAATCTGCCATTCTTCTCTTAATTTTCTATAATGAACTTAAAATTATTGATGCAATAAAATATCAGAGTTATAAAATGTTTTTCAGTTCATTACAAAACCTATGCGGATCTTAAATTCAGGTGCTAAAACCCAATAAATATAATACTTTACAATTAGACACCCGGTAAGCTTTTAAATTTTTGATATCCTTCGGTTAGTTAAAATCAAACTGCAGTGGATAAGTAAAATGTGTGAAAATGATTGAAAAAAAAAATTTAATTTTCTTATTTTCTTCCTAATGTTGCCACTCTTACAAGTTGCAGCAGAAAATTGTCATCCATTAAATACACCAAGGTCTTGCTAATGTGTGAGTGCCCAACCCACAAGTTCCAGATGTTAAAATCTCCTTTTTATGATAAGACATTCTGATTTACTGGTCCACTCTATTTTTCTCTGTATAGAAGTTTATTATACTCATCACAACCAGTAGGCCTATAACACAATCATACTCTCCTTTTTGTTTTCCCAGTTCTTATGTAACTCCAAAATGACTCACCACCAACATTAACTGGATGCACTGCCTTTAATTTAATATGCCTCTTAAATAAAAAGGCATAATTTTGAGTGCACAGCTCTGAAACAGTGTTCGCAGGCTGGCCTTAGCCAAAGAATTGATGCTGTATTGCCTGTAACTTGACTCCTGGTTGGACTCATACATGGCTGGCATTGTTTCTCTAAATGGTGTAATTCCTGATTGAAACCTGACAAAAAATATATGAAACAGATACTTCACAAAAATATGGGATAGTTTATGCATGCTAATGTAGTTGTACCTGCATGTGACTTTACCCCTGAATTGGACTCACACATGGATGTAGGCGACTCCGTAGCCAGGTGGGAAGGAGCAGCAGTGTGTAGCACATGCTTCTTGATTAGACCGGGGTTCGAGCCCGTCACCACCAAATACGGAGGATGCGGAAAGGTCAGGGAATGACCACCGCATATCCCGGAGCAATATGGCCTTAGTTGCTAATGCTCCTAACAACAACAATACATGGATGCTGTTGTATTACTCAATGGTGACATACCTGATTTGGGCTCTCAAAATATGTGACAGATACATTTCCTTGTGTGCTATGATGTAGTTGTGCAGTTAGACCTATGGTAGTGAACTGACTCAGTTGACTATTTACACCCTATGAAGAAAGACTTAAGCTCAGCTGATTATGATCAGTTTGGGTGACAATTGAGAAAAGACAGATGTAGGAGAGAGGTGAGGAAATTTGCCTTTAGCCAGCAGGTGGTTGGTTGGTGGAATACACTTCCATCCCTTGTCGTGGAAGTTGATAGCCTAAATAAGTTTAAGGCTCAGCTGGACAGGTACTTCGAACGAACAGAGGGGTGAAGTGGAAGTGGTTATTTTTTTATTTATTTATTTATTTATTCATTTATTTTTTTATTTTTTTATTTATTTATTTTTTTTTTTTTTTGGCTGATGCTGCATAAGCTTGCTTTCTTGCATCAAATGCCTCTACTAATGCTAATTGTTTCAAAGAAACATGAACTGAAGTACAGACAGTTTCCATTATATGTGTTTTCGCTTTACGAGTTCTATTTTTCAATTATCAACAAAATTAAAAATATGAATATTAATTGCAATAAATAAATGCTAAACATTCATAAATACGGCATTTCCACACGCATAGCTATAAAATACAGGACAACTGTGCGTTTGTTTTTTTTGCTTGTTCATTCGTTCAGGAGAAGTGTCTCACTAATTCACATAATATAAAGCAGTTACCACACTGATGTTACAAAGCATATTAGCATTAGTTGAGGCATATGATGCAAGAAAGCAAGCTCATCAGCCAAAAAAACCTCCCCATTTCACCCATCCAGTTACTCCAAATGTTTGTCTAGTTCAGCTTTAAATTTATTTAAGCTATCAACTTCCACAACAACAGATGGAAGACTGTTCCAGCAATCAACTACCCACCAGCTAAAGGCAAACCTTGGAACATGTATTTTACAACTGTCTTTTCTCAATTTGAATCTATGCCCCTTCAGTTTCTTAATCTGAGAAAGCAGAAGTATCCCATCAGCACTGAGCCTGCTCAAACTATTCAAGGCCTTGTACACCTCAATCAGATCACCTCACGAGTTCCTAATCTCCAGATGCTGCAACTTGCAGAATTTAAGGCTCTCTTGGTAAGAGAATCCCTTGAGGAAGCTTTCAGAAGATTAGCCTGGTCACAGAAAGGAGTCAATGTGAATGGAGAGTACCAATTTGCAGATGACATTGTGATCATAAGCCATGATCCCAAAGAATTAGAGCAAAATCTTAATCAGTTCTTAATCAGTTTAGTCAGAGTCTTAATTCGAATTAAAGATGAATATGGCTAAAACAAAAGTAACGATGAACAAGAATATCCACAGAAACGGATATAATCATTGAAGGATCAATAACTGAAAAGGTGGATTCACGTGCTTATCTGTAATAATGATAAAATGGCTGGAAGTGAAGAGAAGAATAAATTTCAGATGAATAGCATTCAGGAAACAGTCACATAATGAGGAGCAATATTCCAATTTGTCTGAAATATAAAATAATGATCCAATAATGAAATAATGAATCCTTATCATGACTTATGGAAGCGAAACTTGGACACACCAAAAGAACAGAAGAGCAGCCAAAAGCTACGCAGCAAAGATTGGAACGAATTATATTAGCAATCAGACTGTTAGATAAGAAGAGAAACACATGGATTAGCCATCAAACACAAATAAAGACATTCTTAACAAAACTAAAGAAGTGAAACGAACTTGGGCAGGACACATAGCTCGAAGGAATGATGACAGATGGACTAAGAAAATAACAGAATGCTACCCAAGAGGAGCTAAAAGAAAACCTGGAAGACAACAACAGAGATGAGCAGATGAAATTCAAGAGTTTGTGGGTAGTAAATTGATGGCCATTGCACATAACAAAATGAACTGGAAAGTTGCTGGAGAGGCCTTCATCCTGCAGTGGATTGAAAATGGCTGATGATGATGAACTCTGCACAAATCACAAACTTCCCACAATTTGGGCAGTACCTCCCAAATGTTCTAAACTACATCAATAAGAGCACTGTAATTAACATCCCCTTTCCCTCCACATAAACTCGCCTCCAATACTCCATGACACATTGCTAGTCACTTTCTACTGCATTCCTTTTTAACAGCTTTTTAATTCATAAGAAGTTTCCATGGAAATTGTTCTTCTGGACTGGCTTCATCTGTAATTCCAGTACGTTCTAATGAAGTCTGAAGAATGGCATCCCTTTAAAAAGAGTTAAACTTCAAACTGTAACTTTTCTTGTTCTTTTATTCCCTCTGCATCTGGTTTTAAGAAACTTCTCCTTCCCCTCTCCGGGCGGAGAGGGGGGAAATCTCTAGTGCCATTTGACACTAAACACACTCTACATACTCCCTCCCCTCTCCATATATATCCTAAAAATTACAACATACAGGTTTCAAATGAAATGTTAGAAAGTTTCTCCTGATGTTATGAATAAAATCATAAAGAAGGAAAGATATAATTTGAGACCCAATAATCTGTGATAGCCTTTCACAAAATGGGTTATTGAACTGTACCATTTTCAGAAAACCATTAATACATTTGAATTTTCATCAAATATTACCACTTACACACAATGTTGTTTTGATATCCCAGAGTAATTTTGTGAGAACGATAAAATACACCCAAACATTTGTTGTGCAACCTTACCCAATTGCTGTTCTAGGATTTCCACTGCACCTTACAGACAACTGCTACATTGACTTTCATAAATCTGGAAATTTAAGAAACGGAAAAGTGGGAATATTTTTGGAGAAAGCAGATTTTTAAAAATCCAGATTTGGACTCTAAATTTCAATTAATTACTGCTCACCAATCCAGTATGCTTTCAAATGTTAACCCACCTATAATTTATTTCTGTTTAGATTGTCTGTGAGACTAACTGATTATGATTACTTTAAGGAAGATACTCATGCAGATTTGGCCCTCTTCAGAAATTCAAAGTCAAAGTTTTGTTAATAACAGTGTGTGTGTGTGTGTGTGTATCACACAGCACTGCTATGAAGAATTTAAAATTTCAATTTCCTTTACTTGAGGAATTCATTAATTTTTCTTGTTTTTTCTTAAATTTCTTTTGAATCATGAACTAGACCTGGACATAAATGAGTGCACTCGAATTTGAAAACTTCGAAGTGTTCATATGGCTTTCTCACCACTTCCAACGACTTGTCACTCTTCTAACCAACTATATAGATCTTGAAAGAGTTGGCATGGTTACTGCATGTACATAATTTCTACTACCCAGGTAGTGTGAATGCATTGTTTAATTAAATCTCATATTGTGAATACCTTTACAATGGGTGGCCGAGGTATTGCATTGCTTTGAATAAGTAACATTTTTAATTTTAGAATGTGCATTATCCATTATATATCCTGATGTGAGCATCATCTATTATCCATGTGCATTATCTATTATCTAATTATCTATTCTGATGTGAGCCACTGGCCGTTGGCCATGACGGGACAATTGCAACTTCACTTAAATCTATATGTGTAGATTGTATTCATTTAGTTGCAATAAAGATTCTCTCTCTCTCACACTTCACCAGTGGAGAAGACTAATATTATTTATTCTCAGTGGATACCACCACTCAGTTGTTGTTATTTGGTTTATAGGAGCATTAGCAACCAAGGCCATATTGCTCCGGGAATATGCGGTGGTCATTCCCTGACCTTTCCGCATCCTCAGTATTTGGTGGTCACGGGTTTTAACTCCAGTCTAATCAAGAAGCATGTGCTACTCACTGCTGCTACACACTGCTGCTCCTGCCCACCGCTACGGAGTCGCCCCACTACTCAGACTGCACCGTTTTAAAGCCAGCATACTCATCGGTAGGTGGACAGGTACCGTATTTTTTCAATAGTGACAACCCAGTTATGAAGTACAAGTCCACAATATGAGAGATGCTTGATGGTGTGCATAGCTTAATCTAAAAATATTTCTTGACTAAATGTTTAATAGTATGAACCAACTCTTTCATACCCTTAGACATTTAGTCAAGAAATATTTTTAGATTAAGCTATGCACACCATCAAGCATCTCTCATATTGTGGACTTGTACTTCATAACTGGTCGTCACTATTGCAACAACAGGGTACCTGCCCACCCATCGATGAGTTAGACAAGCTTCGAAACGGTGCCATCTGGGTGGTGGTATCCACTGAGAATAAGTAATATTAGTCTTCTCCACTGGTGAAGCATTACTTATTCAAAGCTGTGCAATACCTCAGCCACTTTTTGTGAAAGTATTCACAATATGAGATATAATTAAATAATGCATTCATTTAATTATATAAGAAATGATGTACATGAAATGATGTACGTTATGTATGCATAAACCCATTTTTGGTAGACGAATCATGACAAGGACAGCCAGTTCAATCTCTAAGTGTTCAATCTCTTCCTTTAATACCCTTGTTACACCAATTTATGGGCCCACCATTATTTAACAAAGAGTATTGTCAACACAACATGGCAGATGGTTTTCAAAAGCAATCCAACAAGCTTTCATGTTGTTCGGAAGAAGATACCCAACATTATACCATGCAAATTCATTTCTGACAGTGGCGTAACTATCTTCTTTCAATTTTAAGAATGAATTTTTTTTTTTTTTAATTGCAAAAGGTCACGACAATGTTATAGCTTACAATCACATTTGAAGAAAAGAAGAACATAGTATCATCACAAAACGATTAAATGAAAATTAGACACTTTTTACCAGATGAAAGTATTGCTGAATCTATAGCATACATTTGTTTGCAAGTAATTAATGTTACCTGTATGCAAACAAAAAAAGTAAAAAAAAAAATAATAATAAAAAAATAAATAAAACAATTTTTAATGAACAATACATGATTTGAACATCTGTTACAACTAGTATCCTCCTTTTCTTATAACCCTTGTACAGATGATCTTGTTAAATCACTTCCTGTCATTTCCAGTATTCTCCACTCAATGCCTTTGGTCTCATCAAAAGAAAATCAGAAGAATTTTGAACAATCTTGATGCCAAGAAAGCTCCAGGTCCTGATGACACTGTTCTGCTTGTTCTCAAAAACTGTGCTCCTGTTCTGCAACAACATATTACACTTTCTTATTCCATTGGTATCTTCCCTTCTGCATAGAAATTCGTTCATATCCAATCAGTTCCTAAAAATGGTGAAAAATCCTTCCCATCCAATTATCATCTCACACCAAATAAGTAACCATGTAGGGGAGGGAGATGTACAGGCAGCCAGGGAAGCAGATTAGCTGAAAAATATCAGTAAGCTAGTAGCAAGGGACTTCAATGTAGAATGAAAGACAGCATGAATAGGCTGGGCACTGAGTAAAAGAGTGAATTAGGAATTATGATAAAAGGGAATAAATGCCAGTTTTGATGAAAGAAAGAGTGACCCAGCATGAGGGAAAGAGAGAGTGAATGAGTGTTATGGTGAATGGGAGTGAGTGGTAAAGCAAATAATTAGCCAAAAGAATACAAAGTTAATAATAACTTACATTACTTTATACAGTCAAACTCTGTTATAATGTAAATAAAGAGATCATGGCTGTAACAAGCAAAAAAAAAACCATAATGATTTTAATTTACTCGTATTCCCATACAATCGCTCACTGTTATAATGAGCGTACTACATGGATATACTGTACAAATTTGGTAATTATGCAAACATTCTTAATTACTCGGGGTCAAAAAACCCAATTCTTGGAATAGACAAAAATGAAAAGGGCGACTTAGCTTTTATGACCACCCGCATTGCATTGGATTAGCGGCCGGTTTATGACCTTGTACTTTTGGGGATGGGGGCTATACAATAGTGCACTGGCATTTTTGTATGCATTTCAGGAGTTCTAAGAATTTTGCCAATGGGAGTTCTAAGAACTTTGTATGCATTTTGGGAATTCTAAGAACTTTGTATGTCACTTTACTGTCATTTTAAACATCAGTTAGAAATGAACCCTTCCTTTGGAAACACGACTACTAACAAAAGACAGTGTCTCTCGATTCACGAAATTAAGTCGAAATTATTCGTGAGTTAGAATGTGGTTGTTGTTTTTTGGTTTTTAGGAGCATTAGCAACTAAGGCCATATTGCTCCGGGAATATGCGGTGGTCATTCCCTTGACCTTTCCGCATCCTCCGTATTTGGTGGTGACGGGCTCGAACCCCGGTCTAATCAAGAAGCGTGTGCTACGCACTGCTGCTCCTTCCCACCTGGCTACGGAGGCGCCTTAGAATGTGGTGCAAAAAAATGTGAAGTGTGTAAAACGTTTTTGTCCTCTTCAACAGTAATGACATTATGGAAGAATAAACATGTTTACATATCGGCACTGGTAAAGAACATAACTGATTAAAAAAAAAATTAGAAATTGCGAGGTTACAAACATAGATCAAGCATTGCTTCAAAGGTTCACTACACAAAGCCTCCTAAGTTTGGCTGCTGCCTGTGATAAGAAGTACTTCTTGGTTATTTCGGTCGATTTTGCTGGGGCGTTCGACACCATCTGGTGGCCGAGCGTCCTGGCCAGACTGCGGAAGGCAAAAACATCCATCAACCTTTACAAAATAATGAAGTCATATTTATCCAAGAGAAAAATACTTTTAAAACATATGTCAGACGAACATTTCAGTTTGCTTTGAACAAGCTAAATGATGATGAAACACTGTCAGTTATCGATGTGTGGAAAAAATTTTCAATTATGGACTGTATTGATCAGGTCCGATTTTCGTTATCTGAATTGAGACCAGAAACTATGAATGCATGATGGAATGCTATTTGGCCCGCATGTGTTAAAGAGAATGCTCGTGTTCTCTTCAATCATAGTGCAGAATTCCCCAATATAATAAGTTTGGCATGTGAAATTGGTGAAGAAGGATTCAATGATCTTACATCAGCAGATATCGAAGAATTGTTAATTGATAAACCTCTTAGCGAAGACGAAATAGTGGAGATTATTTCTGAGACTCCTGAAAGCGAAGAAGTTAATGATAATGATCAAGATAATCCTACTTTTACTGCCGATATAATTAAAGAAGGTCTTAAACTGGCCAGTAATTTAGGCAATTATTTTGCCCGACATGATCCAAATGAAGAACGTGCTGGGAAGTTTTCATGTGAGCTTAAGTTGTTAATGTCTTCATACAGAGAAGTATATCGCGACTTATCTAAAGCATTAACACAGCGATTAATAACTGAGTTCAAGCCTAAAACTACTGAAACAACCAGTGGTACTTTTGTTCAAGACATAACAAGAAGAATTCCACAAGTTGAGGTGGAAGTCGATGACGATAATACCATATCTAGTAGTTCTAGTGATATTACAGTCTCACGAAAACGAAAGTTTTCGCGTTTATTGTCAGAAACTGAAAGTAAATAACAATTTTTTTATAGAATCCTTAGCAAACAACTAAAATGAATATGTTTTTTTTTTAAGTTATTAAAATTTGTTATATGTATGTGTGTTCTCCATGAAATGTAAATAAAAATCTTACGATCAAAACGAATTTAATGTTTGTTTTTTTCATTATTTTGATTATATTTCAGGTTTTGAACCAATCTTCGCTTTTTCTATGGAGTCAGTAGTTCTTTTTATCTATATAAACATATCTATCGCGTAAAAAGAGATTTAGGTGTGTGTGTGTGTGTGTGTATATATATATATATATATATATATATATATATATATATATATACACACAGTGGAACTTCTCTATTACGAACTTCTATTTAACGAATTTCTCTATATTACGAATTTTTTTGCAAAACATTGCACCTTGAAACGAAATTACATGTAAGATTAACCTATAACAAATTTTTAAAAAAATTAGTAAAAGAATTTTTGAAGATTTTCAAGCATTTACTGCTAAACAGCCGCTCAAATATACGGCCCCCTTACCTCTGAATTGCGCATTGGCATCTGTAATTAATCATCCTTATAGTGAATACTTGTGGTCACTGATGCCCATAGGACAGTCTGTTTCATTTTTGTTACAGTTATAAAACCAAATGGGTTTCTTAAAAGTGGTCATAAACTTTACAATAAATAGGGTAGATTTGTAAATTCATGCTTTTAAGAAACCCATTTGGTTTTATAACTGTAACAAAAATGAAACAAAGACTGTCCTATGGGCATCAATGACCACAAGTATTCACTAAAAGGATGACAATACGAAATTTTTAGAAATCTTCAAGTACCGTGTTAACAGACTAGAAAAGAATAGCGAAAGCTTAAAAAGCGGTACTCACCTTGAAATTAATCTGCGATGGTTTACTTAGGTAGCGTGGTTAATGTTTAAGTTGAATTGTTAAATTGAAAAATTAAAAGGGAGGGAAGTAGGTTGTTGTTGTTTAAATGGAAGTTTATTGGCACAAGGGCAACTAAGGCCAAATTGTGCCTGTCACAGTAATTGTGCAAAAATTTTTTTTTTTTTTTTTTTTTTTTTTCAGTCGTACGTCACACAAGTTCAAATAAATGAATTTGTTTTAAAAAACTAAATAAATCGGATAGATTTGCGTCATCACTGAGAATATGGTTCATCTCTAATGAATTGTTTTGGGTTAAAACCGATTTAAAATTTGTTAATCGGGCCGCATGATTGTAAGGACACTCGAGGAGAATGTGTTTCACTGTAAGTAGGGCGGAACAATGGCGACAGTGAGGAGGTTCATCCCCTGTCAACAGATGGAGGTGGGTGAGATAGGTATGCCCGATGCGTGTCCTTGCAAGGACAACCTCTTCTCTTCTGTTTAGTCGTGAACTAGATTTCCAGTATTGTGGCTTTTTCTTGATTTGGAAAAGTTTATTGTGGGTTTGCTGCTGCCATACTGATGTCCATTGGTCAATACATAACTGTTTTATGATAAGTTTACAGTCCATATAAGGAATCGAGGCAAGTGAAGATACGGGGTTGACTGGGTTTTTTGCTGCTTGATCTGCTTTCTCATTTCCCTGGATTCCAGCATGCCCAGGAATCCAGCAGAACCTTACCTCTGTGTTATGTTTTGCGAGATTAATTAGCTGAGCTCTGATTTCTTTCAGAATAGGATGAGATTTCGGAAATTTATGTTGTAAAGACGTTACTGCACTCAAGGAATCGGTATAGATTATAATTTCTTCATTAGACCTGTTGTTGACGTGTTTGATAGCCATTTTTATTGCATGGAGTTCAGCGGTGTAAATACTACAACTTGGGAAAAGTTTTTCGGAGATTGCACAAGTTGGAAGAACTACTGCAGCACCTACATCTTTATCAGATTTTGATCCATCAGTATAAATTTGAAAACAGTGAGTGTTTGCTGATGCATGAGTTGAATGTAGCTGCTGTATATTGTGATTGTCCAACGCCTGTTTTCCCCACTTTTGAAAGTAATCATCGATTAAAGGTGTAAAATTGGACCATGGAGGCTCAATGTCTTCCGTGTCTGGGTGGATATTGTCGAGTGGGACACTCCAATTCTGTACAACATCTTTCAATCTGATTCCAGCAGGTTTATTTTCATTTGGTTTATTTCTGTATAAATTTTGGAAAGACGGAGCAAACATGTAAGGCCAGATGGGATGTGAGGGCATACTCCGAAGTTTGGCAGCGTACGTAAGCAGCAGCATCTGTCTCCGAAACGATAATGGAGGTTCATGTGCATCAATATAAAGACTCTGGACTGGCGACGTTCGGAAGGCACCTAGGGCTATTCTAAGTGCATTATGTTGAATGGTATTTAGGGACTGTAAAGCTGATTTTCTAGCTGAACCATATACGGGTGCGCCATAGTCTAGTCTGGATCGGATTATAGTTTTATACAGGTGAAGGAGGGAGAGTCGGTCAGCTCCCCATGACATCGCAGAAAGCACTCTAAGAATATTCATTTTCTTCAAACAAATAGTTCGTACATGCTGTATGTGTTTCAGGAAGTTTAATTTTTTATCTAATATTAATCCTAAAAATCTAATATTATCATTAACTGGAATAGCATGGTTTCCCAGGCGCAATTCAGGATCAGGGTGCAGTTTTCGTTTCTTGCAGAAGTGTATAGCGACAGTTTTCTCTGGTGACAGTCTGTAACCATTTTGTGACATCCACGTTTGTATTTTATTTATTGATATTTGGAGTTTCCTTTCGATAGAGTACATATTTTGTGAGTGACTGGATATAGTGAGGTCATCGGCATAAAGATAAGTTTCTACTGAATTCGGTATGGTTGTTGTTAGAGTGTGTATTCTAACTGCGAAGAGTGTGGCACTAAGGACTGACCCTTGTGGGACTCCTTCTTCCTGTATGTAGATTTTGGAGAGTGTACCTCGATAACAGACCTGGAGAGTTCGATATTCAAGAAAGCTCTGAATGAATGCTGGTAAATGTCCTTTTAATCCTAGGGCATGCAGGTCACAAAGGATGCCATGACGCCACGTAGTTTCAAAGGCTTTCGCTATATCTAAGCTCACCATAACTAAATGTTCGTTTTTTATGAATGTATTTCGCACATTTGCCTCAGCCTTTATCATGAGGTCTAAGGTAGATCTGTTTTTACGAAATCCAAACTGATCGTTGTTCACCGTAGTTTGAGTTTCCAGATACCAGGTGAGGCGACGATGTACCATTTTTTCCAGGGTCTTACCTAAGCAGCTAGTAAGTGAGATTGGTCTATAATTATGTGGGTCTGATTGGTCTTTTCCTGGTTTTGGAATGGGTAGGACTACAGAATGGCGCCAAGATAGGGGAAAGTAATTTGTGACAAATATCCGGTTGAAAAGTTTTAGGAGAGAGTAACGAGATTTCTCATTTAGATTTTTTATCATTAAGTAGAATATGCCGTCTGGACCAGATGCACTATTGACAGATTTTTTTAGAGATTCTTCTAATTCATATATGGTAAGTGGTTCATTATAAGAGAGGGCTGACTTCGTTCTGAAATTTATTTTATATTTTTCAGCTACTGATTTGCTTTTTAAGAAAGTTGGATCATATGAGGTTGATGCAGAATGGTGAGCAAAGGATTCCGCGAGGATGTTTGCAATATTCTCGGGAAGGGTTACCTCTTGTCCTTTATAGACAATGATAGAGGAGAGAATTGATGGAGACTTTCCGGTAAGGCATCTTATTTTCCGCCAGATCAGTCCTGCACTTGAGTCTTTAGTGACAGATGAGGCAAAACGAATCCAAGACTCTTTTTTAGCTTTTCGCCGGATGTATCGGGCCTGGGCTTTAAGTTTCTTGAAGGTAATCAGATTGGCAGTGGTTGGATTTTTTCGGAACTGATTCCATGCCTTGTTCTTTTCCGCCTTAGCAGTGTTACACGCCGAATTCCACCAGTAATTTTTGTGTTTGAATCCTTTAATTGAAGTTTTAGGAATGGCTATAGCAGCTGCCGCCAGCATTTCTTCTGTGATGTGTTTAACGGCGTCATCTATGGAGTGATGATGGATAATATCATCATCTAGTGTAACGCTTGATGCATATTTATTCCAGTCAGCTTTTGAGAATTTCCACTTGGTTCGACTACTTACTGGTAAGTTTCTTCTTGTGCAGAGCTTACAGATTATAGGAAAATGATCACTGTTTAATGGATTTTCTGAAACTCTCCAATCGAAATCTGGAAATAACATTGGTGAGCATAAGGACAGATCTATAGCAGAAGTTGAGCCTGTTGGAAAATGGACATAGGTGTCGGAGCCTGTGTTCAGCAGTGTGATATTATGCTTTAAAAGAAAAGCCTCTATCGTGCGTCCCCGGTTGTCTGTATGTAAAGATCCCCATAACTGGTGATGCGCATTAAAATCACCCAATATGCAGAAAGGAGAAGGTAGTTGTAAGATAAGATCATCTAGTTCAGTTATCGGGCAGTTCTGATTTGGTGAGATATATATAGATACGAGAGTAAGCGTTGTGCCAAGAGCGAGGCGTACTGCAACTACTTCTAAAGTGCTTTGGACAGGAATACGTCTGGATGGGATTTTACTGTCAATCAATATAGCTACACCACCATGTGATCCATGGGCAGAGATCCTGTCTTGCCTGAACAAGGTATAGTTTTTAACTGAAAGTGTCACTTGTGGAGAGAGATTCGTTTCTTGTAGACAGATGCCTACTGGATGATGCTGATTTATCAAGTCGTGAATGTCATCTATGTTGTTACGGAGGCCTCTACAATTCCATTGAATCAACTGTTCCATTATTTAGCTTTTGAGGTAGAAATTATTTCTGACTGTTTTTTAGAACCAATCTGTTTATGGCGTTCCAGTTTTATTTTATCTTTTCTCGGGAAAGTGGGTCGTGCAGTATCCATGTCTTCCTCAGCATGTATTTCTAAGACTGTTTCATCATTGTTGGTGGTGTTATCGGTTTCCATATCTGCGGTTAAAGTATTTTGCTGTTTAAGATTTCTTAGACTTTCAGTATCTGAACGTAATGGAGCAATAGTTGGTGGTACGGTTACTGGGGTATTATTTGCTTGTTCTTTTACTTTTTCTTTAGGGGACTCCTGCGGATTCGCTAGAACAGTCCGAGCCCAGCCGGAAATGGATGTAGCTGGTGGTATGGACACTTCAGTTTGTGTTCCTTCTGATTTGTATTTTTGTGTTGCAGCTGCATATGTGAGTTTCGGTACTGTGAGCAAAACTTGTTTCCTTGCTTCTTGATAAGTCACTTTGTTTTCTATTTTGTATTTCTGTATCTTCTTTCCTGTTTTCCAGGTTTCACAAACTTTTGAGTAAGCTGGATGGCTACCGTTGCAGTTTGGACATACTGGTGTTTGTGCTGGGCAGTCTGTCTGAGTGTGTTCCTTGGATCCACAGTTGGGGCACACTGAAACCCCTCTACACACTGTTTGAGCATGGCCAAATTTTTGGCACTTGAAGCACCTGAGCGGATTAGGGATATAAGGTCGGATATGGCAGTTCAGATATCCAGCCTTAACTGTAGCTGGAAGGATTGGTGTTGAAAACGTCAGTATAACACTGCGTGTCGGAACCAGTTCGCCATCTTTCTTGATTTTAATTCGCTTTGCCTGTATAACTTTTTGATCTTGTAGCTCTTGGACTAATTCCTCTTCAGTAACATTTAATAAGTCCCACTCAGAGAGCACTCCTTTGGATGAATTTAGGGTGGCATGTGGGGTTACTGTGACAGGAATATTAGCAAATTTTGAAATTCTCAGTAGGGCTTCAGAGTGCCTACTATTCATGGTCTCTATAAGTAGATCTCCGGAGCGGAGTCTTTTCACCATTTTAGGTGGTCCGGCAGCATTCTCGAGACATTTCTCGATAAGAAATGGAGAAAGTGCACCTATTGGTTGACTTGTTTGGGAATGTATTATAAGAAACAGAGGTGATTCCTTTTTGGAAACTTCTGTTCTTTGTCTCTTAGGATGGGAGGTGTCAAAATCAGTTTGGTCTGTCCTTGGACAGGTTGAGGCACGAGGCTCAACAGATGGATAACTATCTTTGAGATCCATGTCAGCTCCTTTTAGCCCCTGGCAGAGAGACTTTTCTGCCAAGGTTACCGGCCCCGCCACGGGGAGGCAGGAGCAGTGCCGCTAGAGTGACCAAGCGGTGTAAGTTAGTTTGTTAGTTTAAGGAAAGAAAAAAGAAAGGTGGTTTTCCTTTCTGTAACTTACTTACAATTCGTAAGAGTAAGTTAACAATAAATAGTTTTAAACGTAAGAGAAACTTTCCAAATTAACAAGAACTGTCGCAGTAAGAAAACGCTTTGTAAATAGCTCAGAGAACCGCTCGATCACAATAACGCTTGGCACCCGGGGCCGAGGGAAGTAGGTAAAAGTTGACTGAGTTAAATAGGCGCAAGGAAATAGAAGTGTATTTCCTTGGTTGTCATCGAAATAAAAGAAAAGAAGAATAATTAAAAACTATGTAAGTGAATCCGGTGAAGCCAATAGTCTTTACGAGGACTTTCGTTAGTTAGAGAACGTCTTCAGTTGGCAATGTGTGGGAGAGAACGCGCATGGTATTTTAAGAATAAAAAATTATACTCTCGTGATGCCTTTTTTGACATGTCGGAACTTTAATCTCGAGAGGTTCCAAATTGGGGAAAGATTGAAGGGGAGTTTAGAATTTAGAATTTTGAGGTTAGAGTGGTGCTTGTACCATTCAATAACTAGGGCTTCATATTGAAGTATTCTGTAGCTGGATTTTAGTTTAATGATGGAAATGGCAGAGTCGATGAGCGGGTTGTGGTTGTGAGTCTGGGCATGAGTTGTAAGTTCTGTGACAGATTGGTTAGACATGAGACTATGGAAATGGTAGTATGCACAGGTGTTCGATGTTTTTGATGAGCCAAATTTAGTAGTAGTACTTCCGATATAACATGTGTTGCAGTTTGGTTGACAATTAATGAGGTATATAATATTATTAAGGTCGTTTGTAGGATATTTGTATGTGTCTTTATAGGTGCTGAAGAAGGATCCTAATTTGTTGTAGGTAGAAAAAACAAGGGAGATATCAGTGTTGTTAAATAGGCGTCGGAACTGTCCTGCTAGTTCATTGTGGTAAGGGAGGACTATGCGGATGTTTGTTTTATTTTTGTCTTTGGTTGGGGTGTTAGATTTAATTTTATTTTTAGCATTAAGGATTGTATTTAAAATAAGTTGGTGGGGGTAACCTCTGGATATAAATTTGTCGGTGATATACTGTATTTCATTGTGAAGGTCAGTGGGTAAGGAACTGTACTTTAGTGCATTGTGAATTTGGTTATATAAAACTGCCTTTTTAGTGTTTAGAGGGTGATGAGAAGCAAAATGTAAGTATTTACCGGTGTTTGTATTTTTCCTGAAAATTTTCGTATTTAATTTTGTGCCTGTTATATAGACAGTGAGATTAAGGAAATTTATCTGATTATTTTGTCCAATTTCAAGGGTGAATTTAAGTCTATCGTGTACAGAGTTAAGTTTTACGAAGAGGTTATCAATAATGGATCTGTTGCCTATTACAAGAATGTCGTCCGCATAGCGCATGTATAGTTTTAGTTCAGGGGGAAAGGGGTGTAGAATTTGGCTTTCAATGAGGGCTAGGTAGATTTCGGATAATGGGGCCGAAATCCCTAGTCCCATTGGTAAGCCAAATATTTGTTGGAAGATTTTTTCGTTGAATCTAAAAAATCTTGCTTCTAATAGAAGGGTGGTGAGTTCAAGGATATGGTCTACAGAAAGGGAGGTACGTTCTGTTAAGGTATCGTCTGTTTCTAAGAATTTGCGTAAGGCTTGGAAAGTAAATGGAATATGGACATTTGTGTAAAGGAGTAACGTCATAGGAAGCTAGGATGTCTGTATCGGATATTGTGATATTATTAATTTTTTGAAAAGCTTGATTGGTGTTATTGATCTTGAATGTGGAAAATTTAGTAAGGGGGGTTATAAACGACCTTAATAATATTATATACCTCATTAATTGTCAACCAAACTGCAACGCATGTTATATCGGAAGTACCACTACTAAATTTGGCTCATCAAAAACATCCAACACCCGTGCATACTACCATTTCCATAGTCTCATGTCTAACCAATCTGTCACAGAACTTACAACTCATGCCCAGACTCACAACCACAACCCGCTCATCGACTCTGCCATTTCCATCATTAAACTAAAATCCAGCTACAGAATACTTCAATATGAAGCCCTAGTTATTGAATGGTACAAGCACCACTCTAATCTCAAAATTCTAAATTCTAAACTTCCCTTGAATCTTTCCCCAATTTGGAACCTCTCGAGATTAAAGTTCCCACATGTCAAAAAAGGCATCACGAAAGTATAATTTTTTATTCTTAAAATACCATGCACGTTCTCTCCCCACACATTGCCAACTGAAGACGTTCTCAAACTAACGAATGTCCTCGTAAAGACTATTGGCTTCACCGGATTCACTTACATAGTTTTTTATTATTCTTCTTTTCTTTTATTTCGATGACAACCAAGGATTGGATGTGTACACTTCTATTTCCTTGCGCCTATTTAACTCAGTCAACTTTTACCTACTTCCCTCCCTTTTAATTTTTCAATTTAACAATTCAACTTAAACATTAACCACGCTACCTAAGTAAACCATCGCAGATTAATTTCAAGGTGAGTACCGCTTTTTAAGCTTTCGCTAAAAGGATGATTAATTACAGATGCTAATGCGCAATTCGGAGGGAAGGGGGCCGTATATTTGAGCGGCTGAGGGGAAAACGAAATTCGCTGCGGTAAACCTTTAGCGTGCTGCGGCAGCAATACATAGAATGCTACCATAGTCGGATTTTCTACTGAGTGACATTTGCTCCTCACCTTGACCGTACCACGTAACCTTCCTGTCAATCATTATATGATATGTCTGTTCTCATCTAACTGGACTTCCAATAGATGGTTTTCATGAATTTTTTTTTTTTCTTAATTTCGTTCTTTTAGAACAATTTGTCATCAATCATAGGCTAAATGCTCTTGTATTTTTATTTATTTTTTCTGAAAAGTAACAACATACAGCATACATTAACCATAAATTTTCTTTTGTGTATATATGAATTAAAGCAGAATAAAAGAAATTCACAAAGTCGTATATTTCTTCAAAGTGATTGATAGGAAAGGTCACGTGATACTGTTGAATTGGCAAGTGAACGTCATTGAGTAGGTGGCACTAACAATTCTCTCTATGTACGGCGCAGCGAAGTTTGCGGTGTGTGTGTGTATCGGCAAGAGCTGCAGTCAAGTAATTTTTACAATTGGGGAAACAATGTCAAAGAGAAAGTGTTTAAGTATTAATGATAAAGTAAAGATTCTTCATGATACTGACCAGGGTTTTAAGAAAAAAGATGTTGCAGAGAAATATGGCATACCTGCAAGCAGCTTATCTACGATTTTAAAAAATCGAGAATAAATTTTAAATGCAATTGAAGGAGGAGCAGACAAAAAGCGAATTAAGTTGTGTATATACAAAGATGTTGATAAAGCTGTTCTAAAATGGGTGAAAATGATATGTGAAAAGAATATATCAATATCGGGTCCAATAATTAAGCAACAAGCTCTGAAATTTGCACAGTCCCCTGGACATGCAGAATTTACTGCGAGCACTGGGTGGCTAGATAAATTTAAGAAGCGCCACAGAATTGTGGAAAAGGTTATTTGTGGAGAAAGTGTTAAGGTAAGCAAAGAAGATTGCAACAGTTGGAGGAACAATACCTTAAAGAAGTTTTTGGAAGAATATGAACCTAAGGATGTTTTTAATGCTGACGAAATGGGTTTATTCTTTAAATGTTTACTGAATAGAACACTTACTTTTAAGGATGATAAATGTTTTGGCGGAAAACAAAGCAAAGAAACAATCACTGTGCTAGTTGGAGCAAATATGACAGGAAGTGAAAAAGGCTTTTAGTCATCGGAAAATCAAAAACCCAAGATGTTTTAGAGGCACAAAATCTTTGAAAGTTGACTACACCTTTAATAAAAAAGCATGGATGACAAGTGATATCTCTGAAGACTAGAGATTAAAACTAGACAAGCGTATAACAAAAGAAAAAAGGAAAATCGTGTTGGTAACTGACAACTGTCCGGCATATCCTGCCAGTATTTCTGCCAAACTTAAGTGTGAAGTTGTTTTTACCACCAAACATGACGTCAAAACTCCAGCCAATGGAACAAGGCATTATTAAAAATTTAATTTCATTATTGAAAGAGAATAATAATGAAGATTGCAAATGCGTTATCAGAAAATAGAAACGGAGGTTACAATTAACCTTAGAGATTGCATCTCTAAACTGGCAAAAGTTTGGACAAACTATGTCACCGAATACACTATTCAAAATTGTTTTTCGAAAGTTGGATTTGCATTGAATACAGAAGTCGAACAACAACTGGACTAACAAGATGAATTGTCCCTTTCACAACAGAAAAACTTTTGGACATTATTAGAATCATCCGGAAACATTGAAAATGAAATAACACTGGATAGTTATGTTTATATAGATCAAGATCTGACTACAACAGAACATCCAAATGAAGATGAAATACTTCTGAAGTGTTAGACGCAACCATGATCACGAAGAAATTAATGATGACGCTGAAGATACATCAGAACAATCCATAGAAAAGCCGACTCGTGAAAAAATGATTCACGTTTTTAAAAAACGGTTCGTATGGGTCTACAGTATTGTGAAAATGTTCCTGATGTTTTTAATGCTCTAAACAAATCAGGTTTTCTTTGAGAATCAGACATTTTTTAATTGTACTGTGCAAACGAAAATTGCACGTTTTTTTAATTTGTGATACTTTCCGGCGAAAATTGTGTCAACGTAATTTAAATAAGTGTTTTTGAAATAAAATACATTAAAAATAAATTGTGAAACAAGAGGGATTACCTTTATTTTAGATATAGGAAGATATAGGATTTGGGAAGGCGATATCAATTTTCAAGACAACATATCAAGACGATATCAAGACAACAGGGATTACCTTTATTTTAGATATAAGAAGCTTCTTTTCCAACCAACTCTCCTGGTCCAACGCGCTAATAATTCTTTCGGGAGGCGATATCAATTTTACAAAACATGTGGGACATCTTCCCCACTGTCAAAACCATAGTGTTCAGACCCCTTGGTTTCAACTTTGAGTGCTCAAGACTTCTGTCTTCAAACACCATATCTCTGGCAGCAAGGAAACCATTATGTTGATTGAGATAAAATTAAATTTTGAAGGTCTAAACCACTTAATAAATAAATATGGACCGATTATTTTATTCGGTCCAGTAGCTTGATATTAGAGTTAAATTTTGGGGTCTAAAAAAGTTTAATGGTTATGAAGGGATTTAGAACTTTTCGGGGCGTCATGTTCACAGGAATAGAGCAACTCACAATTAATCCGAAACCTTTGTCTTATGTTGTAGTGTTTGTTCTTCGCTCAAGCGTATAAGTGACCAATCGTCGGACAATAGGAATGGTCTACGGATATTGATTGAAGTTTCATGTAGTTTCATCTCTAAGGTTTCCACAATAAGTAGTTTGTGGTAGTTGTTTCATTAAAGCCAAATGAATGTCATTCATTTACTGCGTGGAACGAAAGTTCCGATGCATTTGAACGACCCACCTGCACCAAATCTTGGTGTTGTTTTGCTCAAAGCTGTGCCACTCCCATGGTAGATCCTACATAAACACTTGCATGGGATGCTGTATACTAGGTCATGCTTTGATTGGAATGCGGTGTTTGAAGGTCGATTTCTGAAGATGTGTATAATTTGTTCATGGGTTTTGCTATGATTTTCATGTCGGTTCCCTTGCATATTTGGTTAAGTTTATTGTACCAGTACTCGACATATGGAATGGTGATGACCAAAATGTATTTTGGTCTTGTCGAATTTTTGTGCAATGTTTGTTGCGAGGTTGTTATTTATTTTTTCACGGGCTATTGTTTTAACTTTGTTTATATAGGTTAGCGGGTAACCCCTATTTGAGAATATTCTAGGCGTCTCCGTAGCCAGGTGGGAAGGAGCAGCAGTGCGTAGCACACGCTTCTTGATTAGACCGGGGTTCGAGCCCGTCACCACCAAATACGGAGGATGCGGAAAGGTCAGGAATGACCACCGCATATTCACGGAGTAATATGGCCTTAGTTGCTAATGCTCCTAAAAAAAAAAAAAAAAAACAAAAAAAAAAAAAAAAAAAAATGAGAATATTCTAGTTAATTCATTTATTTCTGTCGTTAGAGAAATCTGGGTGGAAGAATATTTAAAGGCGTTAAGAAATTGATTCAGTATGACCAATTTTTTGTATGGTTGAGGATGATAACTGTGGAAATGCAAAAGCATCCCCTTATTAGTGGGTTTTCTATATATGCTGAAATTTAGTTTTTGGTCTAATCTGTGTATGGTAAAATTAAGGAAATTTATGGAGTGGGTTTCTGCTTCAATTTCTAATTCAAATTTTAATCTCTGATGGATGTTATTAAAAACCTGTAGAATATTGTTTATGGTCAAATGATCTGTGATAATTAGGATGTAATCCAGATATCTTCCGTAATATGTGATCTGTGGTATAAATGGATCAAGATGGATCTTTTCTAATTTGTCTAAGTATAGTTCAGCAATGAGTCCACTGATGTTTAGGCCCATTGGGAGGCCGAAAATCTGTCTGTATATTTTTCCTTGAAAGAGAATGTAATTAGCATTTACTAATAGTTTTGTTAGTTCGAAGATTCTGTCTTTGGGGAGTCTGGTGTTATTAATTTTTATGTTATCATCGTTTAAGTAGGCCCAGACTATGTCTAAGGCGTAAGATACATTTACATTAGTGTATAGTGAAGTCACATCCAGTGAATATACCTTCATATCCTCCTTGATATGGAAATCTTAAGGTTCATGAATAAAGCATCGTAGTTTTTTATGTTATATGTTAGGAGTTCTCAAAGTGGTTTTAGAATTGGGTAGATGAACATGGTTGGGGAGCAAAAGCTGAATTCGTATATGACACGATTGGACATATTGGGTATCCTGTTTTGTGTAATTTTACTTGGCCGAATAAGGTTGGGATATTGTATGTCCGGGCTTTAATTTGTTTAAGTTGGGCCATAGTGATGTGGTCATCTTTCCTATAGGTGAGCATTTTGTTATATTTGTTAACTAGGCTGTTGAACTCTGATGGTGCAACCTCTTCGTATGTCGTTGTGTCTGAAATGATGGTGTATAATTTATTTATACAGTCTCGAGAACTCCTAACATATAACATAAAAAACTACGATGCTTTATTCATGAACCTTAAAGAACCAGATTTCTCTAACGAAAGAAATAAATGAATTAACTAGAAGATTCTCAAATAGGGGTTACCCGCTAACCTATATAAACAAAGTTAAAACAATAGCCCGGAAAAAAATAAATAACAACCTCGCAACAAACATTGCACAAAAATCCGACAAGACCAAAATACATTTCATCACCATTCTATATGTCGAGTACTGGTACAATAAACTTAACCAAATATGCAAGGGAACCGACATGAAAATCATAGCAAAACCCATGAACAAATTATATACATTCTTCAGAAATCGACCTTCAAACACTACATTCCAATCACAGCATGACCTAGTATACAGCATCCCATGCAAAAATTGCGACGCTGTTTATATAGGATCTACCATGGGAGTGGCACAGCTTTGAGCAAAACAACACCAAGCTTCTGTGCGGGCGGGTCGTTCAAATGCATCGGAAATTTCGTTCCACGCAATAAATGAACGACATTCATTTGGCTTTAATGAAACAAAAATTATAAATATTCAACACAACTACCACAAACTACTTATTGCAGAAACCTCAGAGATGAAACTACATGAAACTTCAATCAATATCCATAGACCATTCCTATTGTCCGACGATTGGTCACTTATACGCATGAGCAAAGAACAAACACTACAACATAAGACAAAAGTTTTGGATTAATTGTGAGTTGCTCTATTCCTGTGAACATGACGCCCCGAAAAGTTCTAGTCCTACTTAAGGAATGTAGAGAATAATCCCCTCCATGACCATTAAACTTTTTTAGACCCCAAAATTTAACTCTAATGTCAAGCTAATGGACCGAAGAAAATAATCGGTCCATATTTATTTATTAAGCGGTTTAGACCTTCAAAATTTAATTTTATGTTAATCCACATAATGGTTTCCTCGCTGCCAGAGATATGGTGTTCGAAGACAGAAGTCTTGAGCACTCAAGGTTGAAACCGAAGGGTCTGAACACTACAGTTCTGACTGTGGGGAAGATGTCCCACATGTTTTGTAAAATTGATACCGCCTCCCCAAAGAATTATTAGCGCGTTGGACCAGGAGAGTTGGTTGGAAAAGAAGCTTCCTATATCTAAAATAAAGGTAATCCCTGTTGTTTCATAATTTGTTTTTAATGTATTTTATTTCAAAAACACTTATTTAAATTACGTTTACACAATTTTTGCCAGTAAGTATCACAAATTAAAAAAATGTGCAATTTTCGTTTGCACAGTACAATTAAAAAATGTCTGATTCTCAAAGAAAACCTCACATTTGTTCAGAGCATTAAAAACATTATCAGGAACGTTTTCACGATACGAACTGTTTTAAAAGTGTGAATCATTTTTTTTGTGAGTCGGCTTTTCTACGGGTTGTTCTGATATGTCTTCAGCGTCATCGTTAATTTCTTCGTGATCATGGTCGCATCTAACACTTCAGCAGTTCAGGAGAGTTGGTTGGAAAAGAAGCTTTTTATATCAAAAATAAAGGTAATCCCTGTTGTTATTATTATTTGTTATTTCTTTAGGAGCATTGGCAACTAAGGCCATATTGCTCCGAGATATGTGGTGGTCATTCCCTGACCTTTCCACATTCTCCGTATTTGGTGGTGACGGGCTCGAACCCCGGTCTAATCAATCCCTGTTGTTTCATAATATAATAGAATATAAAAATTATCGAGCACTTAATAGCTCTCTATTATCAAATCTATTAAAAATAAATGTAGATTCATTTTCATTTTCTAATTAAATAATTTCTAATAAAGAAGATATTCTCTGTATAACGAAATTTCTCTATAACGAATTTTTTCGCTGGATTTATGGAATTCGTTATAGGGAAGTTCGACTGTGAATATATATATATAACCTAATAGAAAATAAAATATATGTGTATATATATATATATATATATATATATATATATTATAAAACATAAAAAAAAAACCTATAAAATTGGAACGCAAGTAGAGAGAAAATGCAGATTATGAACGAAGTAAATGTGTTTCTCTCCCCCCCCCACTGCCAGCTAACATATCCAACCCCCAGAGCAGGATGGGCAGTTTGACCATCCTACCGGATTCAACACTTACATGGACCTCACAACGATCATCGATGGAGACATACTGAGCTCCATTGCCAACACACACCATTTGATGAGCTGAACTGGGTACTCAAACTCTGTTCCCTTTATGTAGAACTAGGGCTCGTCTGGGTACCACCACCCAGACGAGCATTTCGAAGCTTGACGAAGCCAAAAAACTTCGAAACGATCGTCTGGGTGGTGGTACCGCTGAAAATAAATAACAGTAGCCTTCTCTAGTAGAGAAGCGTTATTTATTTGAAGTAATTCAATAGTAGCTATCTTGTTGTGATGAAGGCAATCACATTATGAGATACAATTAAAACGATGCCTTCTACGCTACAATCGTAGCTCAAATCTATGGGTTAACTATGGTGTATTTACACCGATATTATATAGTTTTATAGTTACATATGGCCATCCCTATTGGCTTGTTGTATCTGCTTCTGATTTCTATGTTGATATTTTTTTATGGGAAGGTATGTCTTGGTTTTATTTATGATATCTCTGATGTTGAAGTAGATGTCAAATGAACAATTAAGTCTCTGATGTCAAATGAACAATTAAGGAATTTTATAATGCAGTACGCTTTTGTTGTTCTATCTGGGTAATCAATTCCGATTCTCATCTGGTGAGTATGGGCTTGGCACACCAAGGGTCCTGAGCTGGATATCATCATTCTTCTCTTTCTTGATGAATCCCCTCTACTTCTGACTCTTGTTCTCTCTCTCGCTGGTGCAGCATAAGCCTCAGGCTTCCTCGTACCAAATGGCTAATAATAATAATATCTTCTAAAGTATGGATGAGATGTATGTTCTGGATATTGAGTTTTTGTTAATTCTTGATTAATGCTTTTAGTTTACTGATTTTAAGAGCAAATAGGGTATTGTGTATAGTTTTCACGTTAATAGGATCCTTATCAAATTCTGTGAGAAGTTTATTAGCATTAGTAGAGGCATTTGATGCAAGAAAGCAAGCTTATGCAGCATCAGCCAAAAAAAAAAAAAAAAATTAAAAAACCCACTTCCACTTCACCCCTCTGTTCGTTCAAAATACCTGTCCAGCTGAGCCTTAAACTTATTTAGGCTATCAACCTCCACCACAAGGGATGGCAGTCTGTTCCACCAACCAACCACCCGCTGGCTAAAGGCAAATTTCCGCACGTCTATCCTACATCTGTCTTTCCTCAATTTGAATTTATGCCCTCTCAGGTGATTTTTCTGAGCTAGAGGAAGAATCCCATCAGCATTGAGCATGCTTAAACCATTCAAGGCTTTATACATCTCTATCAGATCACCTCGCTGGTGCCTAGTCTCCAGACACTGTAATTTGCAAAACTTAAGCCTTTCTTCGTAAGAGCACCCCTTTGTTCCATTCACTAATCTTGTTGCCCTTCTCTGTACTCGTTCCAGCAGCTCTACGTCCTTCTTGAAATGAGGCCTACAGACCTGTATACAGTACTCTAGGTGTGGCCTGACCATTGCCTTATACAAGGGAATAATCACCTCCTTATCCCTGCTGGAAAAATTCCTGTATATCATTGACAATACTCCATGAGCTACTCTTGCAGCCCGTCTGCACTGCTCAGAGAACTTCATATCTGCCTGCACAATCACCCCCAAGTCCCTTTCATTCTCTACCACTGTCAGTGTAGTACCACAGAGTTGATACATTGCTCTGGGGTTGCTGTTTCCCATGTGTAGTACTTTACATTTGTCAATGTTAAACTTCATTTGCCACCTCTCAGCCCATCTGCTCAACCTTTCCAGATCCTGTTGCAGCAGCATAGTGTCAGTAGTGTCCTTGACAACCCTGCCAACCTTTGTATCTTCTGCAAACTTGGACATTAAGCTTGATATACCATCATCAATATCATTTATAAATACAGAAAACAATAATGGACCCAACACTGAGCCCTGAGGGACTCCACTAATAACATTAGTCCACGATGAGCAGTGTCCACTGATTACCACTCTCTGTCTTCTCCCCCTCAACCACCCCTTTATCCATAGCAGCAATTTGCCTCCAATGTCACACTGCTCCAATTTGTGTAGCAGTCTTCCATGTGCAACAGTATCAAAAGCTTTTCTAAGATCCAAGTATATAATATCAAAGTTATTCCCTGCATCCAGTTCTTTTGTGACTGCATCATAGTATCCAATCAAGTTGGTCAAGCAAGACTTCCCCTTAACAAAACCATGCTGTGTCTGAGCTATAACTGAAGTCTTGTCTAAATGATCCTGCAGTGCTTCTTTAACCAGTGCCTCCATTAATTTTCCTGGAACAGAAGTTAAGCTCACAGGTCTATAATTACTTGTGTCAGCCTTTGATCCTCCTTTGTGAATTGGGGTCACATTTGCACATTTCCAGTCTATGGGTACCTCCCCTGAGTCCAAGGAAGCTCTCATAATTATGGCTAAGGGTTTGCTTACTTCCTTTGCTGCCTCCTTTAATATAACTGGATAGATACCATCTACCCCGGGTGCCTTTCTTGTGTTTATCTTCAACAGTTTCTCCTCCACTTTACTCCCAGTTATTTCAAGATTCTGTAGCTTACTGCTAGAGTTGAATACACCTCTGGCATTCCCCTTGCTGAATAACTCCTCATGTGTGAATGTCGATGCAAAATATTCATTTAGTTTGTTAGCTACCTGAGCAGGATCATCAACAGCTGACCCATCAATATCAAGTGGACCAATCTGATTCATCCCCTTCCTTCTAGAGTTTACATAAGTAAAGAACTCTTTGCTGTTTTTCTTTGCATCCCTTGCCAAGGATTTCTCGTAATCTGCCTTCGCCTGCCTAACCTCCTTTGTAACTTGGTTGCATATCAACTTGTATCTATCATAGGCTTCTGTGTCATGTGTTAATTTGTAAGTATCCCATGCATTTTTCTTCTCTGCCATATGCCTCATTAGTTCATCTGACATCCATTTTGGCCTAAACCTTGAACAATATTTCTTAGTTGGTATGTAAAGCCTAGTAGCTTCCAAGATAAGTTCTTTGAATGTTTCCCATTTTGAATTTGCTGTTGGTAACATCATCAGTTGGTCCCACTGTATAGAATTTAAATACTGTCTCAGACCATTGGAATTGCCTTTACGAAAGCAATAACCGTTCCCTTTACCCCTAATGGTAGTTACCTCCTTGAGTAAATCCCACTTCAGCACACTGTGATCACTGCCACCTAGTGGTTCATTTATCTGCAGATTCTTAATGCATGACGAATCACTGCTGATAATCAAATCAAGAGTATTACTCCCTCTAGTTGCCTCCCGAACATGCTGATGTAGAAAACAATCATCCAATAAATCCACAAAAGCCCTGCTAGTGTGTGAGTAACCAACCCCCAAATTCCAGTCAATATCTGGGAAATTAAAATCTCCCATTATAAGACTCTCTGATTTACTGGCCCACTCTATTTCCCTGTACACTTCCTTATTATACTCATCAGAGTCATTAGGCCTATAGCACACTCCTACTCTCAATTTTGATCTCCCAATGCTTATGTCACACCAAACTGACTCAACACTGCACTGTCCAGCGATGTCGACTGGCTTCACTTCCTTGGTTTTTATGTGTTTCTTAACTAATAGCATAACCCCTCCCCCCTTCCTATCCTGTCTATCCTTTCTGTAGACGTTGTACTCCCCAAATTGCAGTTCTGCATCCCTTATATCTGTGTGACACCACGTCTCTGATATCCCAACAATATCTGCCTTTTTTGTTTTGAGCAATACCTCAAATTCATCAAATTTATTTACTAAACTCCTAGCATTGGTGTACACGCAAGTATACCTGCACCTGTTTCTATTCTTAGCTACCCTAACACAACCCATGTGTTTACTTGTACTGCAATGGCTCCCACCAGTCTCTGAAATACCATGCATCTTGTTTTTCAGGCTTCTGCTCATTCTAATAGAAGAAGTGCAAGAATCTCTTTCACCTCTGCCAGTGGCTACTGTCAGTCTATTGGTCTTTGTCTCCCCCCAAGCTAGCAGTTTTCCGACCCACCTTTATCAAAGTTGTTAAGATTTTGTGACCCATTCCTGTTGTAGTTGTGCATTCTTGCTTAATTTTACCATTTTTTATCCCATTAATGTGCAAGTTTTTAGTTAGTTGAAAGATGGTATATGTACATTGTTTGGGGATAGTGTAAGTGAAATTTCTGCCATTCAATCTATTGTTTAGTCCGTATGGGTAGAGGGATTTATATTGTAGTATAAACAGAGCTTCCATAATTTCCCTTTTGGTGGTGTTTTCCCATTATTACTAGGATGGCTATCGATATATTGGTAAAATTGTGTTTTTGGAAGTGTCTTGAGTTCTATTACATTGGGGTATTTGTCTGTAGCGTTGGAGCTGCTGTCTTTGTGGGATTTTCACCATATTTCTTTATTTGTGAACGGTGAAGATTTAAGCTTATGTGCAACATTGGGAGATCAAAATTGAGAGTAGGAGTGTGCTATAGGCCTAATGACTCTGATGAGTATAATAAGAAACTGTACAGGGAAATAGAGTGGGCCAGTAAATCAGAGAGTCTTATAATGGGAGATTTTAATTTCCCAGATATTGACTGGAATTTGTGGGCTGGTCACTCACACACTAGCAAGGCTTTTGTGGATTTATTGGATGATTGTTTTCTACATCAGCATGTTCGGGAGGCAACTAGAGGGAGGAATACTCTTGATTTGATTATCAGCAGTGATTCTTCATGCATTAAGAATCTGCAGATAAATGAACCACTGGTGGCAGTGATCACAGTGTGCTGAAGTGGGATTTACTCAAAGAGGTAACTACCATTAGGGGTAAAGGGAAGGGTTATTGCTTTCGTAAAGGCGACTACGACGGATGAGACAGTATTTAAATTCTATACAGTGGGACCAACTGATGATGTTACCAACAGCAAATTCAAAATGGGAAGCATTCAAAGAACTTATCTTGGAAGCTACTAGACTTTACATACCAACTAAGACATATTGTTCAAGGTTTAGGCCTAAATGGATGTCAGATGAACTGATGAGGCATATGGCAGAGAAGAAACATGCATGGGATACATACAAATTAACACATGACACAGAAGCCTATGATAGATACAAGTTGATCTGTAACCAAGTTACAAAGGAGGTTAGGCAGGCGAAGGCAGATTACGAGAAATCTTTGGCAAGGGATGCAAAGAAAAACAGCAAAGAGTTCTTTACTTATGTAAACTCTAGAAGGAAGGGGATGAATCAGATTGGTCCACTTGATATCGATGGGTCAACTGTTGATGATCCTGCTGAGGTAGCTAACAAACTAAATGAATATTTTGCATCGACATTCACACATGAGGAGTTATTTAGCGAGGGGAAAGCCAGAGGTGTATTCAACTCTAGCAGTAAGCTAGAGAATCTTGTAATAACTGAGAGTAAAGTGGAGGAGAAATTGTTGAAGATAAACACAAGAAAGGTACCTGGGGTGGATGGGATCTATCCAGTTATATTAAAGGAGGCAGCAAAGGAAGTAAGCAAACCCTTAGCCATAATTATGAGAGCTTCCTTGGACTCAGGGGAGGTACCCATAGACTGGAGATGTGCAAATGTGACCCCAATTCACAAAGGAGGATCAAAAGCTGACACAAGCAATTATAGACCTGTGAGTTTAACTTCTGTTCCAGGAAAATTAATGGAGGCACTAGTTAAAGAAGCACTGCAGGATCATTTAGACAAGACTTCAGTTATAGCTCGGACACAGCATGGTTTTGTTAAGGGGAAGTCTTGCCTGACCAATTTGATTGGATACTATGATGCAGGGAATAACTTTGATATTATATACTTGGATCTTAGAAAGGCTTTTGATACTGTTGCACATGGAAGACTGCTGCACAAATTGGAGCAGTGTAACATTGGAGGCAAATTGCTGCTGTGGGTAAAGGGGTGGCTGAGGGGGAGAAGACAGAGAGTGGTAATCAATGGACACTGCTCATCGTGGACTAATGTTATTAGTGGAGTCCCTCAGGGCTCAGTGCTGGGTCCATTATTGTTTTCTGTATTCATAAATGATATTGATGATGGTATATCAAGCTTAATGTCAAAGTTTGCAGACGATACAAAGGTAGGCAGGGTTGTCAAGGACACTACTGACATTATGCTGCTGCAACAGGATCTGGAAAGGTTGAGCAGATGGGCTGAGAGGTGGCAAATGAAGTTTAACATTGAAAAATGTAAAGTACTACACATGGGAAACAGCAACCCCAGAGCAACGTATCAACTCTGTGGTATTACACTGACAGTGGTAGAGAATGAAAGGGACTTGGGGGTGGTTGTGCAGGCAGATATGAAGTTCTCTGAGCAGTGCAGACGGGCTGCAAGAGTAGCTCATGGTGTATTATCAATGATATATAGGAATTTTTCTAGCAGGGATAAGGAGGTGATTATTCCCTTGTATAAGGCAATGGTCAGGCCATACCTAGAGTACTGTATAAAGGCCTGGAGGCCTCATTTCAAGAAGGATGTAGAGCTGCTGGATCGAGTACAGAGAAGGGCAACAAGATTAGTGAATGGAACAAAGGGGTGCTCTTACGAAGAAAGGCTTAAGTTTTGCAAATTACAGTGTCTGCAGACTAGGCACCAGCGAGGTGATCTGATGGAGGTGTATAAAGCATTGAATGGTTTGAGCATGCTCAATGCTGATGAGATTCTTCCTCTCGCTCAGAATAATCACCTGAGAGGGCATAAATTCAAATTGAGGAAAGACAGATGTAGGATAGACGTGCGGAAATTTGCCTTTAGCCAGCGAGTGGTTGGTTGGTGGAACAGACTTCCATCCCTTGTCGTGGAAGTTGATAGCCTAAATAAGTTTAAGGCTCAGCTGGACAGGTGAGCCTTAAACTTATTTAAGGCTCAGCTGGACAGGTATTTTGAACGAACAGAGGGGTGAAGTGGGAGTGTTTTTTTTTTTTTTTTTGGCTGATGCTGCATAAGCTTGCTTTCTTGCATCAAATGCCTCTACTAATGCTAATGCTAAACTCTGTACTGGTTTGCCCTATACATTGAATTCTGCATATTTTACATGTAATTAGGTATATAACATTTTTTGTAAGGCCAAAAAACAGTGTATTATCAGAGGTTTGTTGGTGCTGGTGATGCATGTATGGACATGTTTTGCATAGTTTACTGTTACATTTTTTAAATTTTAGTTGACTCTGGTGGCGTAGACTATCTATGTAGTCTTCAATGTCTGGGAAGTTGTTTGGTTTTTAGGAGCATTAGCAACTAAGGCCATATTGCTCAGAGGATATGCGGTGGTCATTCCCTGACCTTTCCACATTCTCCGTATTTGGTGGTCACGGGCTCGAACCTCGGTCTAACCAAGAAGCGTGTGCTACGCACTGCTGCTCCTGCCCACCTGGCTACGGAGGCACCAGTGTCTGGGAAGAAATTAATCTTTGGTCCACTGGGTTTCGATTTATTCACTTGTGGTGTAGCGGCATTGCATGCTATATGACTGTTTTCAGGAACTGTCGGGTCCTGTGTTCACAAATAAAGAAATACGGTGAAATGACTTCCCAATTTTGATTCCCAGGTTTATTGCACCCAGAAGAGGCTAGTCTTCTGACCACACTGTAAACCAGCTGACCAAAAATTCCCCCCCCCCCAAAAAACACAGACAATCTAATAATTGATAATTTATCAACTTGTATCAAGCTCCCAATAACAGAATAATCGTGCCTAAGGTATTATTTTAAACACATAATAACATTCATATCCCTTCAGTTAATTACAAACACAGTATAAAACCTGGACACAGGGTGAAAATTTACATTGAAGAAGACTGTAAATATGTATATAGCTATCCCCTCAGACATACATGGGTTGTTATGCCTTAGAAAAGCTATACCAGCCCTTGTCCAGGGGATAGCATTTCCTATATATTTACTTTAACACTTTTTCATTAACATATTGCTTGTATTTAATCATACTAACACTTATTGTACTTGTATAAACACATCATTTCATTTATATAGGTTCCTTCCACCATCAAAGGCAACCCCCCCCCCACTAACTCAAATATAAACCCTCTCAAGGCTATCAGAACATTTACATTGACATAGGACATATTGCCTACAGCAATTTCACCATCACGCCATAGTCAATGAAGAGCACAGCTGCACAGTATCATTTAATCAGCACACATAAAACAACCAGAAGGCGGGAATTAATCCCTTTTCAATCTGATCTGATTGATCCCTTTTCAATCTGATTAGTATAAGAAGGAAGTAAGAACCTATTCTCATTTAATCTGATACATACCTGCTGGGCTTTGTGTTGCATATCCCAGTTTGCTGATTCTGACACTATTTTTACAAAATTTAAATTTAACACATATCACAAAATTTTCTTTTCTTGTTTATTAGCAATTCCTATTTAATTTCTATTAATTTCTATACAATCACCTAAAAATTAAAATCAGGCAAAACTGGAATGGGGACAACAGAAACAGGCAGGTATGAGACATTCTTTTAGTCTGACTATCAGTCTGCTCAAAGCCCCCAAAGAAGTAGTAGACCAATGACCAAGTGGAAGAATGTTATTTACAATTCTATTTTCATTGTTCATTGTCATTTTTTATTGTTATTTTCATTGTTCATCATCATTTTTTATTTTTAATTTTATTTATAATAATTTATTTATAATTTTATATAGGCCTTCCAGGCTAAAGCTAGTTTACTTTTACTAACTTCTTGTTAGTTTGGTCCTTATACACCTAATTCCCTACAGATACCATTAAATAAAATTGATTAATATATATATAGTTATTATAGTAAAAGCACAATAAGTACTATACATTACATCAGTCTATAATCTAGTTATTATAGTAAAAGCACAATAAGTACTATACAGATGCTGATATATGAATGATTCCAGGATACCTTCCTATCTGTTCAAAAAAGTACTGAAATTCTTACACAAAATGTCATTCGTTATTGAGTTCAACTCAGATCATAAAATCCCTGCCTGCTGTGATAGTAATGTACTTTTTTATTGGCTATGGTACATTCAATAAAAATTTATTATTTTTATAATAAAATGCCAATTTTAAAATATTCTTAATTCACAGTACACTGTCACGTTAAATAAAAATAGGATTTCAATATTGTTTTCCTGCTTTATAACTTAATATTTCAAGAAAAAATTTCATAACACAGCATTTGAATGTTTCAAGTCATCTCTTTATTTAGCCCTACTGCAGTGGGAAGTGATCCAAAACAGTAAGCAGAGCAGATTTCTGTACTAAAAATATCATTCTTAAGCAGTAGTAGTAGTTCAAAGATTGTCCCTGATATATGCAACAACAATGTTCATTATTTTTGCTGTGAAAATGACAGCATAAACAACCCTAGATCAAACAGGAACTTGCAATGCAATTATTTCTTTGCTAGCCTAGTTATGCCAAAAATGGCAGACTATGTCATTTTTGCCAATCACACAGGGAAGGAGAGAAAAAACAAACTCAAACATTATTTTTTTCATATTTTTAATTTTTCCAACACTTTATTACTAAGAGGTTACAGCTTGTGTGGCTTTTATTCTAGTGTACATCTGTATGCTGCTTTCTCTAAAATGCATTCAAAGATGTAAATCAAACTGAATGCATCCAGAAATTCATATAAAGTACATAAATCCAACTCGAATGTAACAAATTATATTTCAAATTTTCATGCATTATTTGTCAAATGTTGTGTTTCTGAACTAACAGCATAACTCCTCCCTTCTTTGCCTTTGCTATTATTTCAGAAACAACCCTATTTTGGAATATTTTGCTTTAATAAACATTAACCACACTTGATTTGATAAACACTCTACCATGCATCCACTTTTACTCTGACAACCACCCTAATTAAAAAACTTTTGTTTTAACACCACAAGCACAGACCACTTTTTTTTTTTCTTTTTTTTTAAATTCTCATGCTATTTACTGGCCAATTTTTGAATTAAATCCTTACTACCTTCATATGGCATTGTACTACATGGTTGCCAATCACTTACTGTGACTTAATGCAGGTTATACAATGTCATCAACAAAGCAATGTGTTCAGTTGTTGGCAAGGCAGAAACTCAGGGTCTACGTTAATTTGGTGCCTTTTTCAACTCTGTGTTTGTTTGTTTGTTTGTGATCATTTCACTGTTTTATCAACAGAAAGATGACTTCTTTACCAAAATTTGTAATAAATTGTTGAATCTGACAATTTAAGTAACCAGCTCTCACACTACTAGGCAAATTTCAGGTACTCAACATCATTTACTAAAGGTAAATAAATGATGTTACTCGATTACCATACTTTCTGATCACAATTCTTTTCTCATGAGTGACTTTGATCTTTTAATTGTTGAAATATTTCATCCTCACTTACATCTAGATCCCAATCTGCTATGACCACTTTTCCTTTTAAAAACATATAAAAGGAAAAGGAAAAGCAACGTGGAGTAACTTCAACAGAAATGCCTCAAAAATGGGTTAATTTCAGCAAAGATTCTGAATGGGATGATCTTGTAGTGCCAAGTAAATCTCCTGACTGCAATAGCTTTATCATTTTGGGAGATCTAGCTTCATTTCGCAATTATTTTTATAAATGGAGATAATTTGTCCAAAGGCTGAGTCATTAGCGAATGCATTATGAGGAAGGCAGAAAAAATACTCATTAGATATTATCCTTTCTCATTCTCCTGTCGCAAACAATGTCATAATCAGATTGGTCCCTGATCAGATGGGACGAGCTTGAGAGTTCAAGTGGAGGAAAAGTAACAAAGTCTACGTTTGCTCTTTTTGGCCCTAGGGGATTATCAATTCCGCTCCAGTTACTGATCCCACTATGGGGAGGTAGGAGCAATGTCACTTAGTAGCAAACCATAGAGATTAGCAATAACAGCAAATGTAATTTAAATTAAAGAAAAAGTGAGCTTTGCTTTCCTTTCTCTGGGTTCCCTTCTTATTACTTTAAGATACAGAAGAGCTAACTACAAAGAAAACAAAGAACACAATCAGTTCACAGTGGCAATCATTTGTCCATGGGGATCTTTGTTGATAACATTTGCTAATGACATCCCATGCACTCTCTCATCATTCATTAAGAAAGACAAGAATCTCTTTCTTAATAAATGATGTTCCAATTGAAAACCACTGGACTAATAGATTAACAGTAGAACCAGGCAGAGGTGAAAGTAATTCTTGCACTGATTCTATTGGAATGAGCAGCAGCCAGGAAAGAAGGGTGCTGAAGATTTCAAGAACTGCTGAGAGTGATCATGGAACAAGTAAATACACAGGCATTGTTAGGGTAACTAAGAGTAAGAAAAGGTGCATGTACACTTGCATATATATGCCAATATGCATATACATGCCAATGCTAGGAGTATAGTAATTAAATTTGATAAATTTGAAGTGCTGGTCAAGATATCAAAGGTGGATATTGTTGAGATATCAGAGATGCGGTGTCACACAGACATGGGGAATGCAGAATTTGAATCTGAGGAGTACAATGAGTAGAGAAAGGATAGACATGATAGGAAGAGAGGAAAGGGAGGAGGAGGTTATGCTGTCCATTTGACATGGGTGGACATTGCAATATTGAGTCAGTTTGGTGTGACATAAGCATTGGGAAAGCAAAAATGACAGTAGGTTGGTTGGTTGGGGATTTGTTTGGTACATCAGCATCTATGGACATAGTGTGCCAATGACAGTAGGAGTGTGTTATAAGCCTAATGACTCTGATGAGTATAATGAATGACTGTACAGAAAAAAAGAGTGGGCCAATAAATCAGAATGTCTTATAATGGGGGATTTTAACTTCCCAGATGACACTGACTGGAAATAATGGGTTGGACACTAGCAAGATGGGATTGTATCTATCCAGTTATATTAAAGGAGGCAGCAAAGGAAGTAAGCAAACCCTTAGCCATAAGAGAGCATCTTTGGATTCAGGGAGAAGTGGGCCATCATGAAGGTGCCAGGGGTGCACTTCACTCAGGTGCCAATGTTCAAGGGGTGCCTGAAAACCTGAAACTTACAAACACATATGAAGAATATTTTAAAAATATGTCAATATTTTTCTGAATATGAACATGCTACTGAACTTTTGATGTGTGCATAATGCTTGTCTATACTTAAATTTACTATATAAATTAACTTCAATATTCAAGCAAGGTCCAGGTGGACTCCAGCTTTTTTTTATACAGCTGTACTTTCTTAGTCAAAAAAATCCAGAAATACTAGAAAGGTACTGTGAACAGTACCTTTCTAGGAAATTGTACAGGACTCGTTCGTTTATTCTATTTATGAATGGAATTTCAAGGAGCTAATCCGCTTAGGAAGTCAGCACAGCTCGTTCTTGCCCTAGTTCTACATAAGACAAGCTAAGGTATGAGACTTCTACCTGTGGAGAATTCATAGCAGCCTGAAGCAATGACCAGCAATAGATTTCCTACTTCACTGTAGTTTTGCTCTTTGAATTCAAGTGACATGCCACTAAGATTCAAAACAAAACAGCAAATTCAAAATGGGAAGCATTCAAAGAACTTATCTTGGAAGCTACTAGGCTTTACATACCAACTAAGAAATATTGTTCAAGGTTTAGGCCAAAATGGATGTCAGATGAACTAATGAGGCATATGGCAGAGAAGAAAAATGCATGGGATACTTACAAATTAACACATGACACAGAAGCCTATGATAGATACAAGTTGATATGCAACCAAGTTACAAAGGAGGTTAGGCAGGCGAAGGCAGATTACGAGAAATCCTTGGCAAGGGCTGCACAGAAAAACAGCAAAGAGTTCTTTACTTATGTAAACTCTAGAAGGAAGGGGATGAATCAGATTGGTCCACTTGATATTGATGGGTCAACTGTTGATGATCCTGCTCAGGTAGCTAACAAACTAAATGAATATTTTGCATCGACATTCACACATGAGGAGTTATTCAGCAAGGGGAATGCCAGAGGTGTATTCAACTCTAGCAGTAAGCTACAGAATCTTGAAATAACTGGGAGTAAAGTGGAGGAGAAACTGTTGAAGATAAACACAAGAAAGGCACCCGGGGTAGATGGGATCTATCCAGTTATATTAAAGGAGGCAGCAAAGGAAGTAAGCAAACCCTTAGCCATAATTATGAGAGCTTCCTTGGACTCAGGGGAGGTACCCATAGACTGGAAATGTGCAAATGTGACCCCAATTGACAAAGGAGGATCAAAGGCTGACACAAGTAATTATAGACCTGTGAGCTTAACTTCTGTTCCAGGAAAATTAATGGAGGCACTGGTTAAAGAAGCACTGCAGGATCATTTAGACAAGACTTCAGTTACAGCTCAGACACAGCATTGTTTTGTTAAGGGGAAGTCTTGCCTGACCAACTTGATTGGATACTATGATGCAGTCACAAAAGAACTGGATGCAGGGAATAACTTTGATATTATACACTTGGATCTTAGAAAGGCTTTTGATACTGTTGCACATGGAAGACTGCTACACAAATTGGAGCAGTGTGACATTGGAGGCAAATTGCTGCTATGGATAAAGGGGTGGTAGAGGGGGAGAAGACAGAGAGTGGTAATCAATGGATACTGCTCATCGTGGACTAATGTTATTAGTGGAGTCCCTCAGGGCTCAGTGTTGGGTCCATTATTGTTTTCTGTATTTATAAATGATATTGATGATGGTATATCAAGCTTAATGTCCACGTTTGCAGACGATACAAAGGTTGGCAGGGTTGTCAAGGACACTACTGACACTATGCTGCTGCAACAGGATCTGGAAAGGTTGAGCAGATGGGCTGAGAGGCAGCAAAATAGTTGGAAACAAAGGTACAATGCGAGTAGGAGTAATCTACAGACCAGGTGATTGTGAAGACTATGACAAAAGCCTCTACATGCAAATGGAATGGGCAAGTAAGCGTCAATGCCTTATTATGGGTGATTTCAATTTGCCACTAATTGATTGGAGTAAATGGGAAGGAAACTCAACATGGGGAACAAAATTTTTAAATCAACTAGATGACTGTTATTTGTATCAATATGTCAGGGAAAGTACTAGAGAAAAGAATATCCTAGACCTCATCATCACCCATGAATCAGATGACATAACAGGGCTGACAGTAGAGGAACCAGTAGCAGGAAGTGATCATGGAGTTCTACGGTGGATGATGACGAGAGAGGTAGCAGAAGTAAAAGGCAAAGGAATGGGTTTTAATTTCAGAAAAGGAAATTACGATGCCTTAAGGTACTACATGGCCTCTATTAACTGGGTAGATATCGCGCAGAGAATGAATACAATTGAACTGTGGTACGCTTTTAAAACATTAATCACAGATGCCTTGAATGCATATATACCATTAAAAAAATACTCCACGAGAAGGGTTCCAAGTTGGATGAATAGTGAAGTTGCCACATTACTTGAGCAGAAAAAGGTGGCATGGAAAAGTTACAGAGCAATAAAAAGTACTGAAGCCTATAACAGCTACAAGGTGATGTGTAATAGAGCCACAGAAAAGGTTCGACAGGCAAAGGCAGTTTATGAGAAATCACTAGCAAACAGAGCAAAAAGGGGGGATAAAGAATTCTTCACATATATAAATGCCAAGAAGAGCAGGACAAACCAGATCGGACCTTTACGTAAGGGAAAGGGGATAGTAATAAATACACCAGCTGCCGTTGCAGATGAACTCAACAGTTATTTTGCATCGATATTTACAAATGAAAAGCCTTTTGTGGCAAAGGGAAATTGTGGGAGCGAAGTTAAAAAATATGTAATTAATGATATTGAAATTTCGCAAGATTATTTAATGAAAAAACTGTCAAGCCTACAGACCAGTAAGGCTCCTGGAGTTGATGGAATATACCCTATAATCTTGAGAGAGGCGGCAAGCGAGTGCATTGAACCACTGAGGCTGGTTATGCGAGCATCACTAGACTCTGGGGAGATTCCCTTGGATTGGAAAAGTGCAAATGTATCTCCCATACATAAGGGTGGCTCTAAAAGTGAAGTGGGAAATTATCGACCTGTCAGTCTGACTTCAGTAGTAGGGAAAATCATGGAGGCAATGATCAAGGGTGGAATTCAGGATCATTTGGATCGAATTGAAATTCTCAAGGATACTCAGCATGGTTTTGTAAAGGGAAAATCATGTTTAACAAATCTGGTTCGCTATTTCGAAAGGGTCACTCACGAGCTGGATTTAGGGAATAATTTCGACATTGTTTATTTAGATTTCAGCAAAGCTTTTGACTCAGTCCCACATGAGCGGTTGCTTTATAAGTTGGAACAGGTTGGAATCACTGGGAAAATCCTTAGATGGATAGAAGGATGGCTTCAGGGCAGGAGGCAGAGGGTTGTGATAAATGGCTATTCCTCAGATTGGGTTGATGTAAGAAGTGGGGTTCCCCAAGGATCAGTATTAGGACCACTGTTGTTTTTAATTTTCATGAACGACATTGATGAAGGGATAGAGGGCGTGATGTCTAAATTTGCAGATGATGTTAAAATTGGTAGAGTAGTTAATGATCACTGTCAAGCTGAGCTTCTTCAAAGAGACCTAGATAGACTTCAGGAATGGTCAGAAAAATGGCAGCTGTGCTTTAATCCAACAAAGTGTAAGGTATTACACCTGGGAAACAGTAATCCCAAAATAACTTATTCACTTGGTGGAGTTCAACTAAATCCAGTACTGGAGGAAAGGGACTTGGGTGTTACGATACGGTCAGACATGAAATTCTCTGAGCATTGTAAACAGGTTGCAAGAAAGGCCCATGGTGTCCTATCGATGATCTATCGAACTTTTGCAAGTAGAGATAGGGACGTGATAATCCCATTATATAAGGCCTATGTTAGACCACACTTGGAATACTGTGTTCAAGTATGGAGACCGCACCTAAAGAAAGACATCGAGCTTCTTGAAAGGGTGCAAAGAAGGGTAACTCGCCTGGTGAGATCGGCAAAAGGGCGTCCTTATGAAGAAAGACTTCGAATATGTGGGTTGCAGAGTTTGGAAACTAGACACCTTAGAGGAGATTTGATTGAGGTGTTTAAGGCTCTGAGAGGCATCAGTAAAATGAATGAGGACAAAATTTTCAAGATTATAAATGATGCTAGAACTAGGGGACATAAATTCAAGTTACGGGGGGAAATGTTTAGATTGGACTGCAGGAAGTTTTATTTTAGCCAGCGAGTTATAAATTACTGGAATAAGTTGCCTTCGTGGGTGGTAGAGGCCGACAGTTTGGGGAAATTCAAAGGTCATCTGGATAGTACTTTCGGGTAAGGGAAGCGCATAGGATGATAGGATTAAATTCCTCTTTATTTATTTTTTATTTCATTTTATTATTTTTATTTATTTATTTATTAATTATTATTATTTATTTATTTATTTAATTTTTGTTTTTATCATTGTTTTGTTCGGATTTTTTTTTTTTTTTTTTTTGGCTGGTGCAGCATAAGCCATAGGCTTTCTTGCACCATACGGCCGTTACTAATACTAATACTAAATGAAGTTTAACATTGACAAATGTAAAGTACTACACATGGGAAACAGCAACCTCAGAGCAACGTATCAACTCTGTGGTACTACACTGACAGTGGTAGAGAATGAAAGGGACTTGGGGGTGGTTGTGCAGGCAGATATGAAGTTCTCTGAGCAGTGCAGACGGGCTGCAAGAGTAGCTCATTGAGTATTGTCAATGATATACAGGAATTTTTCCAGCAGGGATAAGGAGGTGATTATTCCATTGTATAAGGCAATGGTCAGGCCACACCTAGAGTACTGTACAGGTCTGGAGGCCTCATTTCAAGAAGGATGTAGAGCTGCTGGAACGAGTACAGAGAAGGGCAACAAGATTGGTAAATGGAACAAAGGGGTGCTCTTACGAAGAAAGGCTTAAGTTTTGCAAATTACAGTGTCTGGAGACTAGGCACCAGCGAGGTGATCTGATAGAGGTGTATAAAGCCTTGAATAGTTTAAGCATGCTCAATGCTGATGGGATTCTTCCTCTAGCTCAGAAAAATCACCTGAGAGGGCATAAATTCAAATTGAGGAAAGACAGATGTAGGATAGACGTGCAGAAATTTGCCTTTAGCCAGTGGGTGGTTGGTTGGTGGAACAGACTTCCATCCCTTGTGGTGGAGGTTGATAGCCTAAATAAGTTTAAGGCTCAGCTGGACAGGTATTTTGAACGAACAGAGGGGTGAAGTGGAAGTGGGTTTTTTTTTTTTTTTTTGGCTGATGCTGCATAAGCTTGCTTTCTTGCATCAAATGCCTCTACTAATGCTAATGCTAAAGATTTTCCAGTGTATACGTTAGTTGTTATTTAATAATGAATATCGAAGCTGAATTGCTGGTCGGTGCATAAATTTTTACTAATAATAGTGATTTTGAATAGTATTGTCATAGTGATACAAAGGCGTTAAAATAGATTCAAAATAAATTTTAAATCTATTTTAACGTTTAATGATGCCGCACTGTAAATCAATAAAAAAATAGAGGCAACAATTTCTGTAAGTGTTGCTAAAAGGTAAGAGAAATAAATCGTTTATTCAGATCAATTCATCATTACTATATGAATTGGTTACTATAAATTATTTTTGTTCACCATTCATAAATTCACATCAAGATACAGTACTGTTATCTTTAAATTTTATTACTTTACTCTCATGTCCTTATTGTAAAAATGATTTTTAGCACTCCCAACAAAAATATTTTTGAGGGGAATTACCAAATTGCAATTGGCACCCGGTCATCCTGAATCTAGGAACATCCCTAGATTCAGGGGAGATCCCCACGAACTAGAGATGAGCAAATGTATCCAATTCACAAATGGTGACAACAGTAATTACAGACTTGTTTATTTAACTTCTGTTACAGGTAAAATAATGGAGTCACTGGTTAAAGAAGCACTGCAGGATCATCTTGATGATCCTGCAGTGCTTCGTTAATGATATTGCAGAGCAAATTCATCTTTTAAGGGCACAAGGGTGATATTGTTATACATTTTGGCACTAATGATATTAAGAATAGGAGATCGGCAGAATTACTTGACAAGTACAGGTCAATGCTGAAAAAAAGCTGTGAGTTAGGGTTGAATTTGAAAGTGCAATTCTGCCCAGATGTGATAGGAGTGAGTATATGATGAAAGCCTTGTCGATCAATTCGGCCCTGGAGAGATTGTGCAAAGCTCAAGGGGTAGAATTTTTCTCAGCCTGGTCCGTGCTTGTTAACAGGAGAGACTGCTTCTACAGGGATGGGATACACTTAAATAAAAAGGGTGCAAGAATATTTGCTGATGCTATTGAGGCAGTGTTAGGTGGGTCGGAAAACTGCTAGCTTGGGGGATACGTGGACTAATAGAATAAAAGTAGTCGCTAGCAGAGGTGAAAGTGATTCTTGCCCTGCTTCTATTGAAATGAGCAGTAGCCTGGAAAGCAAGGCAATAGGGATTTCCAGGACAGTGGGAGTCACAGTGATACAAGTAAATACATGGGCTGTGTTAGGCTAACAGAAACTGTTAGGCTAAGAGTAGAAACAGGTGCATGTATACTTGCATATATACCAATGCTAGGAGTATAGTTAATAAATTTGACGAGCTTGAAGTGCACGTCAAGACATCAAAGGTAGATATTGTTGGGATATACTGGAATTAGACATGAGACACAGTGTCACACAGACATAAGCAGACATAATTGGAATTTGGGGAGTACAATGTGTACAGTAGGATAGACAAGGCAGGAAGGGAGGAGTTATGCTGTTAGGTAAGAAACACAAAATCGGAGGAAGTGCATCCAATTGATATGGTGGACAATGCAATGTTGAGTCTGTTTGGTGTGACATAAGCACTGTAAAGGAAATATAAGAGTAGGTGCGAGTTATAGGCCTAATGAAGCTGATGAGTATAATGAGCAATTGTGCAAAGAAATAGAGTGGACCAGTAAATCAGAGTGTCTTATAATGGAGGATTTTAATTTCCCAGAGATTGACTGGAATTTGTGGGTTGGTCACTCATACACTAGCAAGGTTTTTGTGGATTTATTGGATGATTGTTTTCTACAGCAGCATGTTCGGGAGGCAACTAGAGGGAGTAATACTCTTGATCTGATTATCAGTAGTGATTCTTCACACATTAAGAATCTACAGATAAAGGAACCACTAGGTGGCAGAGATCACAATGTGCTGAAGTGGGATTTACTCAAAGAGGTAACTACCATAAAGGGTAAAGGGAAGGGTTTTTGCTTTCATAAAGGTGACAGTTGTTTTTTTGTTTGTTTGTTTGTTTGTTATTTGGTTTTTAGCAGCATTAGTAACCAAGGCCATATTGCTCCGGGATATGCGGTGGTCATTCCCTGACCTTTCCACATCCTCCGTATTTGATGGTGACGGGCTCGAACCCCGGTCTAATCAAGAAGCGTGTGCTACGCACTGCTGCTTCTTCCCACCTGGCAACGGAGGTGCCAGAAAGGTGACTACTGGTCTGAGACAATATTTAAATTCTATATGGTGGGACCAACTGATGATGTTACAAATAGCAAATTCAAAATGGGAAGCATTCAAAGAATTAATCTTGGAAGCTACCAGGCTATACCTACCAACTAAGAAATATTGTTCAAGATTTAGGCCTAAATTGAGGTCATTTGAACTAATTAGACATGTGTCAGAGAAGAAAAATGTATGGGATACACATAAATTAACGTGTGACACATAAGCCTATGAGAGATAAAAGCTGGTCTGTAACCAAGTCACAAAGCACATTAGGAGAAATCTTTGGCAAAGGATGCAAAAGAGTTCATTACGTATGTAAACTCTAGAAGAAAGGGGATGAATCAGATTGGTCCACTTGATATTGATCGTTCAACTGTTGATGATCCTGCTCAGGTAGCTAACAAAGTAAATTAATATTTTGCATCTACATTCACACATTAGGAGTTATTCAGGGAGGGGAATGCCAGAGGTGTATTAAACTCTGGCAGTAAGCTAGAAAATCTTGTAATAACTGAGAGTAAAGTGGAGGAGAAATTGTTTAAGATAAACATAAAAAAGGCACCCGAGGTGGATGGAATCTATCCAGTTATATTAAAGTAAACAAACCCTTAGCCATAATTATGAGAGCTTCCTTAGACTCAGGGGAGGTACCCATGGACTGGTTATGTGGAAATGTGACCCCAATCCACAAACTAGGGTCAAAGTGAGACACAGGTAATTACAGACCTGTTAGTTTAACTTCTGTTCAGGGAAATTAATGGAAGCACTGATTAAAGATGCATTGCAGGATCATCTAGACAAGACTTCAGTTATAGCTCAGACACAACATGGGTTTGTTAAGGGGAAGTCCTGTCTGAACAATTCGAATGGATACTATGATGTAGTCACAAAGGAACTGGATGCAAAGAATAATTTTGATATCATATATTTGGATCTTAGAAAGCTTTTGATACTGTTGCACATGGAAGACTGCTGCACAAATTGGAGCAGTGTGGCAGTGGAGGCAAACTGATGCTAAGGATAAAAGGATCATTGAGTGGGTTGGTTGGGGATTTTTTTGACGCATCAGCATCTATGGCCATAGTGTGCCATACATATGGTTGGATGGGAGAAGACAGAGAGTGGTAATAAATGGACATTGCTCTTCGTGGACTAATGTTATTAGTGGAGTCCCCCAGGGTTCACTGTTGGGTCCATTGTTGTTTTCTGTATTCATTAATGGTATTGATGAGGATATCAGGCTTAATGTCCAAGTTTGCAGACAATATGGTTGACGCTATTGTTAATGACACTAATGACAGTACGCTGCGGCAGCAGGATCTAGAAAAGTTGAACAGATGGGCTGAGAGGTGGTAACTGATGTTTAACATTGACAAATGTAAAGTACTGCATATGGGAAGAAGTAACCCCAGAGTAATGTATCAACTGTGTGGTACTACACTGACAGTGGCAGAGAGTGAAAAGGACCTGGGGGTAATTGTGCAGCAGATATGAAGTTTTTTGAGCAGTGCAGACAGTCTGAAAGAGTAGCTCATGGTGTCTTGTCAATGATATACAGGAATTTTTTCAGCAGGGATAAGGATGTGATTATCCCCTTGTATAAGGCAATGGTCAGGCCACACCTTGAATACTGTATACAGGTCTGGAGGCCTTATTTTAAGAAGGATGTAGAGCTGTTGGAACAAGTACAGAGAAGGACAACAAAATTAGTGAATGGAACAAAGGGTTGCTCTTATGAAGAAAGGCTTAAATTTTGGAAATTACAGTGTCTGGAGACCAAGCACCTGTGAGGTGATCTGAATGAGGTGTATAAAGCCTTGAATGGTTTGAGCATGCTCAATGCTGATGGGATTCTTCCTCCTGCTCAGAATAATCGCCTGAGAGGGCATAAATTCAAATTGCGGAAAGACAGATGTGCGGATGTTTTCCTTTAGCCAGCGGAAGGTTGATTTCTGGAACAAACTTCCATCTTCGTTGATAGCTTAAATAGATTCAAGGCAGAACTAGACAAACATTTGAAGCGAGTGGATGGGTGAAATCAGAAGTTTTTTTTTTTTTTTTTTGGCTGATGCTATATGAGCTTGCTTTCTTGCATCATGTGCCTTTGCTAATACTAATCTACAAAAGACTTTAGTTACAGTTCAGACACAGCATGGGTTTGTTGACTAATGTTATTAGTGGGATTTCCCAGGGTTCAGTTTTGGGACCATTGTTGTTTTCTACATTTAACGATGATCTTGAAGAAGGTATATTAGACTCAATGCCCAAGTTTGCAGACAATACAAAAGTTGTCAGGGTTTTAATGACAGTACTGCAACAGGATCAAGAAAAGTTGCCCAGATGGGCTGAGAGGTGGCAACTGAAGTTTATAATGAACTGAAAAGTTCATTATAAACTACAGTTTAGTTCATTATAAACTGAAGTTTATAATGGACTAAACTGAAGTTCAAATGCAAATTACTGCATATGGGTAGCAGTAATTTGCACCAGAGTAACGCACCAAATGTGGGTACTACACTCAGGGTAGCGGAGAATGAAAAAGATCTGGTGGTAATTGCACAGTCAAATATGAAGTTTTCTGGGCAGTACAGACAGGTTGCCAGAGCAGCTCGTGGTGTTTTGTCAAAGATATACAGGAATTTTGCTAGCAGGGAAAAGGAGCTGATTAATTCCCATGTATAAGGCAATGGTCAGGTTACACCTTGAGTACTGCATACAGATCTGGAGGCCTCATTTTAGGAAGGATGTACAGCTACTGGAATGAGCGAAGGGCAACGAGATTAGTGAGTGGAACAAAGGATTGCTGTTACCAAGATAAACTTAATTTCTGCAAATTTAAGCATCTAGAGATTAGGCACCTGCAAGGTGATCTGATCAAGGTGTATAAGGCCTTGAATGGTTTGAGTAAGCTCAATGCTGATAGGATTTTTCCTCTTGCTCAGATTAACCACTCGTGGAGACAAATTTAAATTGAGGAAATACAATTGTTGAATAGATGTGTGGATATTTGTCTTTAGCCAGCAGGTGATTGATTGCTGGAGTAAACTTCCATCGGTCATTGTGGACGTTGATAGGTTAAATAAATTCGAGGAAGAAATGTACAAAATTTGGAGCGAATGGATGGGTGAAATTGGATGATTATTTTTATTTTTATTTGATACTGTATAAGCTTGTTTCCTAGCATCATATGCCTTCACCAATGCTAATGCTAATTACATTTGCCTTTAGCTAGCAAGTGCTTGATTGCTGAAACAAACTTCCATCCTAGTGTGGAAGCTGATAGCTTAAATAAATTCAGGGAAAAACTAGACAAACTTTTGGAATGAATGGATGGGTGAAATGGGAAGGGGTTTTTTTTTTTTTTTTGGCTATCTTGCATCATAAGTCTCTACTAATACTAAAAATCTCTCTACCACATTTTGTCAAATTTATCTGTTGCCTCTATAGTTCTCCCACCCCACTAATCAGTCGGAACTCTGACTTCCTCTTTCTGAACCTTTACTTTCTCCAGTCCAACCTTTCTAACAGTGCAGTAATTTTGCTTGGTGATTTTAATGCTTACAACTTCAGCTGGCTTCCATTTTCTATCACAGACTCAGCTGGTTGATATGCTGATCTACAAAAGGACCTGGGGGTAATTGTGCAGCAGATATGAAGTTTTTTGAGCAGTGCAGACAGTCTGAAAGAGTAGCTCATGAGGCTTTTGCAATTAATTGAGGATTTTACAAAAAACTTACAATTTACAGAAGTTCAAGTCTAATGTCAACAAGTATCATCTTCCAACTTCTCACCCTCCAACCCATGCACAGTACTAAGTACTATATGTTCTAATACCTCTCGTGTTTGGGGTTTTTATTAAAAAATACTAATGATTTCGCACAGATTTTTTTTTTTTTTTTTTTTTTTATGAAAACCACAAACACGAAACATGAAAACCTATACCATTTAGCGAGCATGGGTTGGAGGTTGAAAAGATGATATTTGTTGACAACAGACTTGAACTTCTGTAGATTGTACTTTTCGGGAAATACGTATGAAGATAGGATGTTCCCGAAAATAGAAGTTGAACGGATAAATGAGCAAGAAGAAAAGTTGGTTCTGCAAGTTTGAAGTCGGACAGTAAAAGGATCTTGACTGCTTGTGGCATGTGTTCGGACTACTTTTAAAGAGAGAGAGAGAGAGAGAGAGAGAGAGAGAGAGAGAGAGAGAGAGAGAGAGAGAGAGAGAGAGAGAGCAGGAATTATAGAAGCCAATTCAAGTATCTATACAAAGGCATTCAGCAGAAACAGCACATCTTCAAGACAGAGAGTGGAGACACTGCTACAATTGAGTCATTAATTAAACTAACTGTCCTCTTTTGAATGGAAACTAGAAGCCCAAGAGGTTTTAGGGATACTGCCACAGATGTGGAAACAATATTCCATGGTAGGCAGTTCTGTGATATGCTTATGCCAAAAGAGATAAGTCAGGGTAATTCACAATAGAGATATATGATCTTATCTAAAAATCGGCGTCACTGAAGATGAGCATCGCACAGAAGAATCCATTTTGCAAAAAATAAGACAGAACTGAGTTTTGGAAGGATTGAAATCAACATAGTTATCTTTGCCCCACTGGAGTTTAACCAGTAGATCAGCATTTAGGAAATTGGTAGTGGACATTCAAGAAGTTAAAGCTGTTTGAGCAGAGCAAGGTTTTTCAAACTGGAAGGTGGAATGCAATATGCTATCATCAGCAAAACTATGGATAGGATTTCTGGTCAATGGAAGAAGGTCATTAACACACAAGGGGAAAAGAATGGGAAAAATTACTGAACCTTGGGGAACACCAGCATTATTGGAGAAGTTAGAAGAGAGAGTGCCATCTACTATCACCTGCAGTAAGTGGTCAGAGAGAAAAACCAGATATTCAATTACAAAAAACAGTTGGCAAACCATGGAAGCTTGTTTAGAAGACCTTTATGACAAACATGATCGAAAGCCTTTGAGATGTCAAGAGCAACTGCTTGAATTTCACCAAACTTTGCCATTGAATTTGTTCATAAACGGATTAAATAAGCCAGAATATCATCAATGGATTGAAACTGATTTATCCATTCTGGCAATCATTGATCAGATGGAAGGTTTCTAGATAGTTTATAAGATTTGGCAGTTAATAGATTTCTCCATTATTTTAGAAACAGAAATAATAAGTACAATGGGACAATAATTGGACAGAAGGGATTTGTCATGCATCTTAGAAACTGGCTGGAAATGAGCAAATTTCTAAGCAGAGGAAAAAACACCTTTGGAATGGAAAGAGAAAAAAGGCAAAACAGAACAGAAGTAAATTCAGGGGCAAAGGTTTGAGAACAAGTGGAAAAATACCATCAGGACCTGGAACTTTCTTAGCATCAAGGTTCATCAAAATCCTTTTGATGGGAGACCACAGGAGGCACTGAATGGAGCATACTTGAAATGATGGGAGGTGGTTTTCCAAGATCATTAATACGAGTTGGAAGAAAAATTTGATGCTAGCAGGTCAACTTTATCCAGGGCTGAAGTGGCAATAGAACGATATGGTTCTGACAGAGGTGGGAACAGAGAAGGGCAAAAGTTGTGACCTACAGCTTATGCAAGAGACCAGAATGCTCATCTACCATTTGGACAAGAAGCAAGTTTTCTGCTTTTAGCCTGTTCAAAATCTAGTTTGGACTAATTAATAACTGCTTTACAATAGTTGCGAGCTTTGATGAATGAAGAAAATGAAACTGAAGATTTGGAAACAAGCCAATTACGAAAAGCAACATTCTTTTCTTGAATAGCCTTAGCACATTTATTGGAAAACCATGATTTAGATAAAGGATGAGATTTTAGGGTGGAATGTGGAATAAAAGATTTCATCCCTACAAGAATAATTTCACTGACATGATCTGAGCAAACATTGACATCAAAAGTTTTGAAACAGTAATCTGACCAAGGAAACGAAGAAAAGAAATCACACAGATCAACCCATTTCGCATTCTTCTAATGCCAAGCAACACGAGTTTGGGAATGGCCATGAAAGAAAGGCTCCAATGGAGAAGAGATCATCTCCAAGTTATAATCTGAGGTGCCTACAGGACCACTCACCTTGACCATGTACTTAGAAGGGTTGTTTGTGAGAAAAAAAAAAATCAAGCATGTTTTGCTGTGTGGTTAGATTGTCTGCTATACTGGTAGGTAAATGAACAATCTGTGCAAAGCCATTAGTAATTGCAAAGCCTCAGCATGTCGACCAGCTGAGTGTGTGACTATAAAATGGAAGCTAGCTGGAGTTATGAACATTAAACCACCAAAGAAAATTTCCTCACTGTTCGAAAATTGGACTGGAGAAAGCCAACTTTCAAAGAGAGGACATCAAAGAGTTCCAAGTGATTAGTGGAGTTGGGATAACAATAGAGGCAGCAGATGAATTTGACAGAATACGGTAGAAACATTTTAAGCCAGAGAAGATCAAAAAGAAGAGATTCCAAATTACTAAGTTTCTGAGAGGAAATGTCAGAACAGACATATGAGCAATACCACCTTTGAAGCATAAGAAAATGTACATCATTAAGATTAGAACTACACCACATATATTTGTGAAAAGAATAAGGAAGTTTTTGGGAGGTTTAGATCTTTTTGCGGTAAGTTTCTCTAATAGTTTGACAAATCATGATGTAAGAAAAGGTGAAGTAATGAAAAATTTCATTACTTCATGCTATATGAAGCAATGAAATTTCTGGATATGGCATACATGTGGTAATAATATACCCACCTCCTTGACATAACGTGGCCTCGACAATGCTCCCTGCATGCACATTACTTGGACTCCCTCCACTATCTGGTAGAGTACAGGCATAGTGTTAACTGCAAAGCAGCACTGGGGGGGGGGCAGTCATGCCAACTCCCCATCAGGTAATATGATCAATACAAAACTCAGTAAAGTCATATTTATGTAGGTTATTGAGTGTTCATGTAGTATTAGTGTGGGGTTGTGTTGTTCATTCAGCCTCTTAGCCTACGGGCTAATATTTTCACAACAAAACCTCTAGTTTACCATTCCAGCTTACAAGGAGGCAGGGGGTAGGGAGTATGAAAGCACTGGCAGTACAAACCCTGTGGTAGCCAATGCTACCACAGGGTTTGTCCATCCAGGGAGAGCCAAATAAAAAAAAAAAAAAGGCAGAGTACAGGCAGCAAGATTATACATTAACTGATCCAGAAGCCAAATAGAGAGTTACCAATAGGTTCAGTCCCATGTACTAACTAGCGGTCAGCCTGCAAACATTTTTTTATAGCTGACCCTCAAAATGTAAGGAAGATTGGATCGTGCCATGATGTCCATCATAACCTCAAATGGCACCAATCATACTGCATGATGGAACGGATGGGGAGGATTTACCACCGCTTTCCTCTGGAGGCTAAACCTGGGTTCCACCACTTCAAGCCTCCAATAAGCAAAGTGGTGATATTGCACTGGTTGATGAGAATCATCTACCATCTAGTATGGCTGGTAAGACAGATGGGCGGCATTCCTCCGTGTGAAGGAATGCCAACCAACAAATTAGCGGTCGGCCTGCGAACATCGTTTTAGAGTTGTACCCTCAAAATGTAATTGAATCTCACCATGATATTCATCATTAGCATTAGTCCAGCCATATGATAAAAGAAAGCAAGCTTATATGGTATCAGTCAAACATTAGCTCCAAATGTTTGTTTAGTTCTGCCTTAAATTTATTTAAGCTGTCAACTTCTACAACAACAGATGGTAGTTTGTTCCAGCAATCAACCACCCACTGCCTAAAGGCAAATTTGCACACATCTATTCTACAACTGTCTTTCCTCAATTTGAAGTTATGTCCCCTCAGACGATTAATCTGGGCAAGAGGAACAATCCCATCAGCATTCAGCTTGCTCAAACCATTCAAGGCCTTATACACCTTAATCAGATCACCTCGCAGGTGCCTAGTCTCAGGACACTGAAATTTGCATAACTTAAGCCTTTCTTCGTAAGAGAAACCCTTTGTACATTCACTAATCTTATGTCCCTTCTCTGTATTCAGTCCAATAGTTTTACATCCTTCCTGAAAAAGGCCTCCAGACCTGTATACAGTACTCAAGGTGTGGCCTGACCATTGCCATATATAAGGGGATAATTACCTCATCAGTGCTAGAAAAATCCTGTATATCCTTGACAAAGCACCAAGAGTTACTCTTGCAGGCTGTTTGCACCACTCAGAAAACTTCATATGACTGCACAATTACCCACGGTCTTTTTCATTCTCTACCACTCAATGTAGTAGCACACAACTGATGTGTTAACTTACTCTGAGGTTACTGCTACTCATATGCAGTACTTGACATTTGTCAATGTTAAACTTCATTTGCCACCTCTCGGCCCATCTCCTCAACTTTTGTAGATCCTGTTGCAGTAGTGTACTTTCATTAGTGTCATTAACAACCCTGCCAACCTTTGTATCATCTGCAAACTTGGACATCAACCTGATATACCTTCATCAATATCATCGATAAAGACAGAAAACAACAATGGGCCCAACATGAACCCCTGGGGGACGCCACTAATAACATTAGGCCACAAAGAGCAGTGTCCATTGATTACCACTCTCTGTCTTCTCCCACTCAACCATCCCTTTATCCACAGAAGCAACTTGCCCTTAATGCCATACTGCTCCAACTTGTACCATGTGCAACAGTATCAAAAGCTTTTCCGAAATCCAAGTATATTATGTCAAAATTATTTTTTGAATCCAGTTCCTTTGTGACCTGATTGTAGTATCCAATCAAATTGGTCAGACAAACCTTCCCCATGCTGTGTCTGAACTATAACTACAGTCTTGTCCAGGTGATCCTGTAGTGCTGCTTTAACCAGTGTCTCCATTAATTTCCCTGGAACAGAAGTTAAACTAACAGGTCTATAATTCTTTGTGTCACCCTTTGATCCCCCTTTGAGAATTGGGGTCATATTTCCAGTCCATGGGGAACTCCCCTGAGTCCACGGAAACTCTCATAATTATGGCTAAGGGTTTGCTTACTTCCTTTGCTGCCTCCTTTAATATAACTGGATAGATCCATTCCACCTCAGATGCTTTTCTTATGTTTAATTTCAGCAATTTCTCCTCCACTTTGCTCTCAGTTATTACAAAATAATTTAGCTCCCTGCCAGAATTGGATAAACTTCTGGCATTCCTATCCCAGAATAGGTTCTTATGTGTGAATGTAGATGCAAAATACTCATTCAGTTTGTCAGCTACATGAGCTAGGTCCTCAACAGTCAAACCATCAATATCAAGTGGACCAATTTGATTCATTCCCTTCCTTCTAAAGCAGGCCTGGCCAACTAAAATCGTTTTGTGGGGTCACCTTGACAAACTACAATTTTCCACGCGGTCACAAATAAAATAAAATAATCCTTTAAAAATAAAAAATCAAATGCCATACAAATTTATTTTATTTATTCATTTTTATTACATATCTACATCAATGAGATATTTGCTTTTCTTCGCGATCACTCAATTTTTTAAAATCTACTTCAATTGGTTTTCCATTTTTCATCTGTTATTGAAGCTCGAGATTTACTTTTAATAAATTTCATTTTTGAAAAGAAAGTTTCATAAACGCTTAAGGTGACCCGAAGGTACTCCAATTTATTTTGTGCAAAAAAATCTTAATTTGGGATACTTTTCCGTTGTCACATACATGTTAGCTTGAGCATTAGTAGAGGCATATGACGCAAGAAAGCAAGCTTATGCAGCATCAGCCAAAAAAAAACCAAACCCATTTCACCCCTCCGTTCGTTCCAGATACCTGTCCAGCTGAGCCTTAAATTTATTTAAGCTATCAACATCTACAATAAAGGATGAAGTCTGTTCCACCAACCAACCACCTGCTGGCTAAAGGCAAATTTCCGCACATCTGTCTTTCCTCAATTTGAATTTATGTCCATTCAGGTGATTCTTCTGGGCAATAGGAAGAATCCCATCGGCACTGAGCATGCTCAAACCATTCAAGGCTTTATACACCTCAGTCAGATCACCTTGCTGGTGCTTAGTCTCCAGACACTGTAATTTACAAAACTTAAGCCTTTCTTCGTAAGAGCAACCCTTTGTTCCATTCACTAATCTTGTTGCCCTTCTCTGTATTCGTTCCGGCAGCTCCACATCCTTCTTGAAATGAGGCCTCCAAACCTGTTTACAGTACTCAAGGTGTGGCCTGACCATTGCCTTATACAAGGGAATAATCACCTCCTTATCCCTGCTAGAAAAATTCCTGTATATCATTGACAAGACACCAGTAGCTACACTTGCAGCCCATCTGCATTGCTCAGAGAACTTCATATCTGCCTGTACAATTACCCCCAGGTCCTTTTCATTCTCTACCACTGTCAGTGTAGTACCATAGAGTTCATACGTTGCTCTGGGGTTACTGTTTCCCACATTTGTCAATGTTAAACTTCATTTGCCACCTCTCAGCCCACCTGTTCAACCTTTCCAGATCCTGTTGCAGCAGCATAGCATCAGGAGTGTCCTTAACAACCCTGCCAACCTTTGTATCATCTTTGTAACTTGGACATTAAGCTTCATATACCATCATCGATATCATTTATAAATACAGAAAACAACAATGGACACAACACTGAACCCTGAGGAACTCCATTAATAACATTAGTCCACGATAAGCAGTGTCCATTGATTACCACTCTCTGTCTTCTCCCCTTCAACCATCCCTTTATCCATAGCAGCAATTTGCCTCCAATGCCACACTGCACCAATTTGTGTAGCAGTCTTCCATGTGCAACAGTATCAAAAGCCTTTCTAAAATCAAAATATATAATATCAAAATTATTCCCTGCATCCAGTTCTTTTGTGACAGCATCATAGTATCCAATCAAATTGGTCAGGCAAGACTTTCCCTTAACAAAACCATGCTGAGTCCAACCTATAACTGAAGTCTTGTCTAGATGATCCCGCAGTGCTTCTTTAAACAGTGGCTCCATTAATTTTCCGAGAACAGAAGTTAAACTCAAAAGTATTACTTGTGTCACCCATTGATCCTCCTTTGTGAATTGGGGACACATTTGCACATCTCCAGTCCATGGGTACCTCCCCTGAGTCCAAAGAAGCTCTCATAATTATGGCTAAGGATTTGCTTACTTCCTTTGCTGCCTACTTTAATATAACTGGATAGATCTCGTCCACCCGAAGTGCCTTTTTTATGTTTATCCTCAACAATTTCTCCTCCACTTTCCTCTCAGTTATTACAAAATCATCTAGCTCACTGCCAGAGTTTACTTCACCTCTGGCATTTCCCTTCCTGAATAACTCCTCATGTGTGAATGTAGATGCAAAATACTCGTTTAGTTTGTTAGCCACCTGAACAGGATCCTCATCCATTGAACCATCAATATCCAGTGGACCAAACTAATTCATCCCTTTCCTTCTAGAGTTTACATAAGTAAAGAACTATTTTCTGTTTTTCTTTGTATCCTTTGCCAAGGATTTCTCATAATCTGCCTTTGTCTACCTAATCTCCTTTGTGACTTGGTTACAGACCAGCTTATATCTATTATTGGCTTCCATGTCACCCATTAATTTATATGTATCCCATGCATTTTTCTTCTCTGCCATATGTCTCATTAGTTCATCTGACATCCATTTAGGCCTAAACCTTGAACAATATTTCTTTGTTGGTATGTAAAGTTTAGTAGCTTCCAAGATAAGTTCTTTGAATGCTTCCCATTTTGAATTTGCTGTTGGTAACATCTCTGTTGGTCCCACTGCATAGAATTTAAATACTGTCTCAGACCATTGTAGTCGCCTTTACGAAAGCAAAAACCCTTCTCTTTACCCTGATGGTAGTTACCTCTTTGAGTAAATCGTACTTCAGCATACTGTGATCACTGCCACCTAGTGGTTCCTTTATCTGCAGATTCTTAATGCATGAAGAATCACTACTGATAATCAGATCAAGAGTATTACTCCCTCTAGTTGCCTCCCAAACATGCTGATGTAGAAAACAATCATCCAATAAATCCACAAAAGCCTTGCTAATGTGAGTGACCAACTCACAAATTCCAGTCAATATCTGGGAAATTAAAATCCCCCATTATAAGACTCTCTGATTTACTGGTCCACTATTTCCCTGTACAGGTTCTTTTTTATTATACTCATCAGAGTAATTACGTCTACAGCACACTCCTATTCTCAATTTTGATCTCCCAATGCTTATGTCACACCAAACTGACTCGACACTGCACTGTCCAGCGATGTCGATTGGCTTCACTTCCTTGGATTTTATGTGTTTCTTAACTAATAGCATAGCCCTCCTCCCTTCCTGTCTATCCTTTCTGTACACATTGTACTCCCTAAATTCCAGTTCTGCATTCCTTATATCTATGTGACACAACGTCTCTGATATTCCAACAATATCTGCCTTCGATGTTTTGAGCAATACCTCAAATTCATCAAATTTATTTACCAAACTCCTAGCATTGGTGTACACGCAAGTATACATGCAACTGTTCCTATTCTTAGCTACCCTGATACAACCCATGTGTTTACCTGTACCGCAATGAATGCCAGCAGTCTCGGAAATATCCTGCATCTTGTTTTCCTGGCTGCTGCTGCTCATTCCAACAGAAGCAGTGCAAGAATCACTTTCACCTCTGCCAGTGGCTACTGTTAATCTATTAGTCCTTGTATCCCCCCCCCAAGCTAGCAGTTTTCCGACACATCTAACACTGCCTCGATAGCATCAACAAATATTCTTGCACCCTTTCTATTTAAGCATATCCCATCCCTGTAGAAGCAGTCTCTCCTGTTAATAAGTACAGACATGTTGTACAGACAAGTACAAACATGTTGTAAAAGTTAATTTTGATATTGTGGTGTGAATGTATTTTACTGTTGCACTGTAAATCAATTACTTCCATCTGCAGAGTTTCCAGTTCGAAGAAGGAAAGGAGTGGTGGGATCATGGAAGTACAGCTAGTCTAGTATTATCTTTGTCATTATTTATCCTGCCTAGTGCAGCTAGTCAATGATTTCCCACTGATGTAGTCAGTAGTATAAAAATCCTCTGGCAGGCCACGTGGCTCGCCGGTTGGCCAGGCCTGTTCTAGAGTTTACATGAGTAAAGAACCCTTTACTGTTTTTCTTTGCATCCTTTCCAAAGATTTCTCGTAATCTGCCTGTAGGTTATCAAGGTTAAGATGGGCTTATGCCTGGGAGCCACCCCGTTACAAGAAAATACACACACATACATGAACTAAGATTGTAGAGATAGCATATTAATATATGTAAATAAATCTGGTATATAAATCCTGTATATAAATTGATGTAAATAATCTTGAAATTATAAATTGTGTGTAATAAATAAATGAATGAAAAAAAATGAATTTGTCTGCCTGTGTGAACATTTGGCAGACCCATCAGGATACTACTGCTGGTGACAAGAATATTTATCCCAGAGGTTTTCTTTCTTATTAATAAGAAGCAAAATTGTTCTCTTGACATCTACTTGTCTTACATAATAACAGGGCATGGATCTTTGAACCAGAAACTTTTTCAGTTCAAACTTTCCAGAATGGACTTATGTAGCTGTGGAGAAAGTGAGAGCTGGGAGCACGTATTTTATCAATGTCCTTGGCATGACAACTTTAGGGAGGAATTAAGATCCTCAATAAACAGTTCGTTGCCGAACAGTTTTGTTCTGGGCAATAAATATCTACTCATTCAGTATGCCGGCTCCTATCGGTCTTTGCAAACTTTCACTAGGAACACTTCCCAGAGTAGGTGTTCTTTTCTGCTCAACTGAAATGACACCGCTATAAGTAACAAGGTGTAATAAAATTACTTTGTATCATAAACTTTAAGTGGATTTTGCCTCTTGTAAATAACTGTATATTTCATGATTTTATCTTACCATTTGTACCCGTGCACTCAATTCAGCTGCGGGGTTAGGATGTAAGCATTTATGGCTGTGCAATTGATGGCTATGTATGCACAATTTGTATTAAGGTTAGATATACTGTTGAAATCAAATTTAGCTTTGATTTTCAGCACTCGTTTTGTTGGTAGTCGGGTATCTACTTGTAAATTTTTATTAAGTTGTAAATAATGTCAATAATGTTAAATTTAAAGAAGTTGTTATTACAACTTTTTTTTTTTTTAACTTTAAAATGTTCAGTTAATAGTACATTGCAATTTTGTCCTCTATTTTGGGGATTGGCTGCTGATAACTTTGTCTTTGTTACTGCTAAATGTGGAGATTTAGTTAGTGTTAAATAACTTTTATTTATTTGTGAAACAAGGCAGAGTTGAACTAACATTCTAGGAGCCACCTTATCCTAAAACATACTTACTTTGCCTACCTAACCTCCTTTGTGACTTGATTACAACACCAGCTTATATCTACCATAGGCTTCTGTGTCAACTGACGATTTATAAGCATCTCATGCATTTTTCTTCTCTGCTACGAGTCCCATTAGTTCATCTGACATCCATTAGGGCCTAAACCTTGAACAGTATTTCTCAGTTGGGACAAAAAGCCTAGTAGCTTCCAAGATTACTTCCTTGAATGCTTCCCATTTAGAATTTGCTGTTGGTAGCATCATCAGTTGTTCCCAATGTATAGACTTTAAAAACAGACCATCGTAGTGACCTTTACGAAAGCAAGAACCCTAACCTTTACCCCTGACATCTTTGAGTAAATCCCAATCAGCAAACTGTGATCACTGCCACCTTGTAGTTCATTTATCTGCAGATTCTTAATGCATCAAGTATCACTACTAATAATTAAATCAGGAGTATTACTCCCTCTGGTTGCCTCTCGAACATGCTGCTGTAGAAAACAATTATCCAACAAATCCAAAAGAGCCTTGCTAATGTGCGAGTGACTAACTCAGAAGTCCCAGTCAATATCTGGGAAGTTAAAATCCCCCATTATAAGACAATCTGATTTACTGGCCCACTCTATTTCCCTCTACAGTTGTTCATTATACTCATCAGAGTCATTAGGCCCATAAGGACTCCTACTCTCAATTTCACTTTCCCAGTGCTTATGTCGCACCACACTGACTCGACACTGTACCGTCCACCCATGTCAACTAGATGCACTTCTCTAGATTTTGTGTTTCTTAACTAACAACACAACACCTCCTCCCCTGCCTATTCTTCCCCTACACATTATACTCCCCAAATTCCAATTCTGTGTGATACCACGTCTCTGATATCCCAACCATATCTGCCTTTGATGTTTTGACCAGCACCTCAAATTCATCAATTTTATTTACTAAACTCCTAGCATTGGTGTACACACAGGTATACATGCCCCTGTTCTTAATCTTAGCTACTCTAACACAGACCATGTATTTACTTGTTCTGTGATGACTCCCAGCAGTCTCTGAAATCCCTAGCAACTTGTTTTCCAGGCTACTGCTCATTGAAATAGAACGTTTGCTGAGTTCGTGTCAGTGAAATTATTCTTGGAGGTATGAATTCCTTTATCCTCATCCATCTTAAAATAGCCTTTATCTAAACTTTGGTTATCCAATAAATGTGCTAAAGTTGTTCAAGATAAGAATATAGCATATTGCAGTTTGCTTATATTCAAATCTCCAGGTTCATTTTCTGCCACCACCAAAGCTCACAACAATTGTAAGGCTGTTATTAATCATCCAAACTAGATTTTCAATAGGCTAAGAGTTAAAAAAAAAAAAAAAAAAACTCAATTTCTGTCCAAATGGTAGTTGGGCATTCTGGTCTCCTGCCAAAGCTATTGGCTGCAACTGCTGGCCATCTCCATTCCCACCTTTATCAAAACCAGATGGTTCTATTGCTACTTCAGCCAAAAATAAAGCTGATCTACTAGCATCCTACTTTCTTCAAACTCGTGTACTGATGACCTTGGTAAACCACCTCCTACCATTCCTACTACCCTGCATTTGACCAACCTCTGGTCTTCCATCAAAAGTATGTCAGAAGGATTTTGAACAATCTTGATGCTAAGAAACCTCCAGGTTCTGATGATATTTCTCCACTTGTTCTCAAATCCCTCCCATCCAATCATCATCTCATTGAACTTACTATTTCTGTTTCTAAAATAATGGAGAAATCTATTAACTGCCAAATCTTAAACTATCTAGTAACCTTCCATCTGATCAATAATTGCCAGAATGGATACCATCAGTGTTGACCCACTGGTGATATTCTCGCTTATTTTACCCATTTTTGAACAAACTGAATGGAAAAGTTCATGAAAATCTAAAGTCTAAAATGTCTCTTGACATTTTAGACTCTTAACATTTCAAAAGCTTTGGCATAAAGGTTTTCTAAATAATCTTATGGTCTAACAACTGTTTTTTGTAATTGGATATCCAGTTTTATCTCTGACGACTCACTGCAGATGATGGTAGATGGCTCTCTGTCTTCTAATTGCTACTTCAGCCAATGCTGGTGTTCCCCAAGGTTTAGTTCTTTCTCCCACTCTTTTTCTCTTGTATATTAATGACCTTCTTCCATTGACCGGAAATCCTGTCCATAGTTATGCTGATGATAGCACACTGCATTCCACCTTCCAGTTTGAGAAACCTTTCGCTGTACAATTAACTAAAACTTCTTGAATATCCATTACTAATTCCTTAAATTCTGACCTCAAGGTAATTCTCCAGTGTGGCAAGGATAACTTAGTTTATTTCAAACCTTCTCAAACTCAGTCCTGTCTAATATCTCTAAAATTCGTCTGCTCCTATACTTATACTCATCTTCAATGACATTCTGATTTCTAGGCAAGATCATATATCTCAATCGGGGATTACCCTGACGTCCAATCTCTCTTGGCATAATCACATTACAAATATTGCTTCCTCTGCATCTAAATAACTGGCTTTCTCTTTATCGCTCGGCATTTACAAACAGCAACCCACAAATAAATTATACACTTCATGGGGTTGAATTAAAATCAGTGGAGGAGGAAAGGGATCTGGGAGTAACAATATGGGTAGATATGAAGTTTTCTCAACAACACAAACAGGCAGCCCAGGAAAGCCCATGGTGTCCTTTCGATAATTTTTCAAACGTTATCCTGTAGAGACAGGGAGGTCATAATCCCACTGGGTAACTTAAATTGTAACACCAAATTTGGAATACTGTGTTCAAGACCACATCTGAAAAAAGACATTGAGCTTATTGAAAGGATCCAAAGACGGACAACTCAAATGGTGAGAACCATCCGAGTTGTCCGACTATGAGGAAAGGCTACAATTACATGGACTACAGAGCTTGGCAACCAGGCACCTCAGAGGTGACCTGGTTGCCAGTTTAAAACTGATTGAGGTTATAAGGCTCTGAGAGGGATTAGTAGACTGAATGAAGGTAGAATTCTAACTGTTCTAAACAATTCCAGAAATACAGGTCATAAATTCAAATTACAGGGCTTGAGGTTTAGATTAGATTGTAGGAAGCTTTCTTTTAGCTACCCAGTTGATAGTTGGAACAAGTTTCTGTCGCAGGAAGTTTAGGCTGAGAGTTTGGATAAATTCAAAAGTCTATTGGATACTTACCTGTGTGAGGAGGGAAACAAATAATTTGTGTTTTCTTATCTACTTCGTTAGGTTTCTTTCTTTTTTTTTTTTTTTGCTAGTGCAGGAAAAGCCTGTGGCTTCCTTGCACTATATGGCAAATACTCTTACTGTTAATTTTGCTTCCAAACAGCGTTCATTCTGTACAAATCACAAATCCGCCCTACCATAGAATGCTGTTCCCACATCTGGGGCCAAGCCCCCAATACCTCCCTGAGGCTTGTAGATTCCATTCAAAGGAGAGCAGTTAGTTTAATTAATGACTCATCTCTAACAAAGTCTCTCCACTTTGTCTCAAAGACATTCTGCTTCTGCTGCATGCCTTTTCTGTAGATTCTTCCATGGGCACTGTTCTTCTGAATTTGCTTCTGTAATTCCTGCTTTCCCTTCCAAAACAGTACAAACATGTACTGCATCGAGTCAACATCCTTTTCCTGTCCAACTTCAAACTAACAGAAGCAAATTTTCTTTTTCCTCATTTCTTCGTACAACTTCTGTTTTCTGGAACAACCTTCATAAGTATTTCCTGAAAATTACAATCTACAGAATTTCAAGTCTAATGTCAACAAGTACAGTATCTTCTTTCATCTACTCAACCTTCAGCCCATGCACGGTACTAAGTACTATAGGTTTTAATACCTTTCATGTTTGGGGTTTCATAAAAAAAAAAAAACACACACTCTCCCTCTCTCTCTCTCTCTCTCTCTTAATCAAAAATCTTGGATTAGTCAGTTCTGATGCTTGAGCCACAAGTGACCATTAATGAGCAGCTGCTTCAACTTGGAACTCCTAACTGAGGCCCACTGCACCATCATCAAATATTCCAGGACAAGATTTTCAATAAAGATAACAAACTGTGGTAGATTCAAAGAGGAAGTGATCCACCAACTAGAAACAGAGGACATTACCAACTACCATGCATTCTGAACTGAAAGGAAAGCATCCTTTATCCATGATCTGTAGTGTCCCCACTATATCAACAAAAAGGAAAATAAAGCACAGTGGCTCAGTTTCTTGACAGACACCTGTGCTTACCTGTGTTGGGTGCAAAGTTATGCATACTAGAAAAGCATTACAAAGATGTAGAACAACTGGCACCTTACAGAACTAGCACATTTATTAATGAAGAGTTACAGAACATTAAGGAGCAGCTATACAAAAGTCATTAATACAGCCATGAGGGCTTCACAAAAAAAACTTACCTTACTTTCCAGGCTGCTGCTCATTCTAATAGAAGCACTGCAATAATCACTTTTGCCTCTGCTTGCGGCCACTGTTAACCTTTTAGTCTGTGTATCTCCCCCAAGCTAGCAGTTTTCCAACCCACCTAACACTGCCTCGATAGCATCATCAAATATTCTTGCACTCTTTCTATTTAAGTGTGCCCCCCATCCCTGTAGAAGCAGTCTCTCTTGTAAACAAGCACAGACCAGGCTGGAAAAAATTCTACCCCTTGAGCATTGCACAATCTCTCCAGGGCCGAATTGATTGACAAGACTCTCATCATATACTGCCCCTATTGTGTATGGGCAGAATTGCAGACACTTTCACATTCAACCCTAACTCGCAACTTTTTTTTTAACATTGACCTGTACTTGTGGAGTAAATCTGCAGATCTCTTACTCTTAATGTCATTAGTTCCAACATGTACAACAATATCACCTTTTGTGCCCATAAAAGATGATATCTGCTCTACGTCATCAACTTTTGTCCCTGGCAAATGTACCCTGGTCCTGTTCCACCTATTCTTCTTGCATAGTATATTCCCCGTCTCCCTGAGAATAGAGTTACCAATAATAACTAGTTCATTTGGGACTAGTGTATTCTTCCTTGGAGATTGCCTATGTGTCGCCTGATGCACAGGAGTGAGCTCTGCCAATGAACTATTCCCATGCCCGATCAAAAATACAAACTTTGATTCCCTAACTCTCACTTAAATAAACAGCATAAATAAATAAAGAACAAAATACATGTTGTGCTCACATATTGGCTGAACTTAAGTATCCATTATCCCTGGGCATGGCCAGCACAGTCGAAGTGGAGGATGTGTTTGCTAGCCACAGTGCGTGACCTACAAACTGTCGAAGTGAAGGACATGATTCCTCCTCCCTTACAAGTGATATATGATGAGTTACAGGGAAAAACTAAGTGACGGACAGAAGGTCACATGAAGGATGTGAACTGAGAATAATAGTTGCAATTAGAAGGAAAAAAACACTTATAGGAAGGGTAGCGTTTTAATCAACTTTAATTTTTGTTTAGCGAAAAAAGGATAGGTTAAGCCACTAATTCGGGGCAGATTCAAGCAAAAGAAGTGTGAGTGTTTTGATAGATTTTCATTTCAATGAAAAAAGGATAAGTTCATTTACACCACTAATTCAAGGCGAATTCAAGCAAAAGGAGTGAGGAGTGTGGTTTTTTTGATAGTCTTTCATTTAAATTTATCCATCCTACCCACCCTTTAACCCTTACTACTTCATTTTTGGCAGCGAGTCAAAAGTACGTTACAGAGAAACGTCACTTGATGAACAAAAGGTCATGTGATGTTTTTGCTCTCGGTCATTCTGTGAAATTCTGTGATTGGCTGATTATTGTGAATGCGTAATTTCTGTTATTTGTGTTTTTGATTATTTGGTAGTATGCTTGTGAGTTTAGCAGTAAGTTAGTTAGTTTTTCTTTGCCATTCTTTGGTGTGGTTGTACTCTTGCTGGTGCGGTGACTTTTTCTTTGGTTGGTTTTGTTTCTTTGTCCTGCTGCCGTCTTTTCTTTGCTTTCTTGTGCTTGTTCTTTGTTTAACCTTAATGGAGCGAGTGAGTGTGTAAATATGTCTTTTGCAAAATGATGGTTGTAAGAGTGTCACATGACCTTTTGTCGCGAGGGTTTTTTGTGTGATTGGCAGGAGGGGGGGGAAACCTCGTCATTCATTTCGACCATTTGTTGACCACGCCCAGGGGTACCAGATACTGAAATTTTCCACACATATTTAGCAGTATCTACAAATTTAAAAATTCAATTTTTTTTTTTAAATCCTAAATTTCTGTGCCTTTGTAAGCGATGTAGGGGTAGTACTGGTGATGGGCTCTGTCCTGGTACAGCTCTGCCTCACTGACTCGAAAAGTCAGCCATTCATTACTTCATTCTCTAGAAAAATTTAAATAACCAGATCTAGCTCCATAGACATCAAGATAAGTAATTTTCCAATACAATTTTCTGGTCAACTCATTGTCATCCCCTCCCCTTTCCTTCGTCTAATGGGAGTCCCAGAGCCATAAGTACGGCAGAGAACACCCGTGCACATCACACTCAGCAGCACCAAGATTTAAAAATATTATTTATTTAATATGTAAAAATGAGTGAGCTGAGCAATGTGCGCACACATCATTAAACTATTTATCCATTCTGTTTATTTATGAATGGCGGAGGAATGGGGGGGGGGGAAATGTTTTTATTTTAACCTGCAGATTGGCCAGTACACATATACCAAACCAAAATTTCGCGATATTTAAGTAGCAAAAAGAAATTAAACCCCAGGGGCTCACGTCTGGCGACTATGGGCTTGGACATCCAGGGTCCTGAGTTGGATATCATCATTCTTCTCTTTCTTGGTGATTCGCTTTTACTTCTCAGAGTAATCAGAATTTTTTTTTTTTTTTTTTTTTTTGGCTTGCGCAGCAAAGTGTAAGGATCCATATAGTGCAAGGAAGACCGAGGCTTGCGCAGCAAAAGCCTCGGGCTTCCTTGCACTATATGGCTAATAATAGTAATAATAATATATCTGGGATATTTTTAAAAATTTTCACGCGAGACTTCAACTATACCTTATGAACACTGTGTGGATCCTTCTGCCAATTTCTATACATTTCTTCCACATAAACTGATGAGTTTCCATTTAGAAAAGGCTCCTGTGCTGCACGTGTCATGTATGTTCTAAGTGAAAACATATCACTGAACTGTCCATTTGCTATCCATAACTTTACCAGTTCTATTCTGAGATTGGTGGAAAACGTCCTAACACGTTGCATACTAGTATTTTAAAGTTTTCTCTTGTTAGTGTAAATCACTAATCTTCCGTACGCGTTTTCAGTTACAAAGGTTACTTGTTCACACAGCTTTAAAATATACACTAAAAAAAATGTTTAAACGTCGCAATCATTACAGCTACTGAAGTACCGAAACCGTTCTGCACCGCTAGAAATATCGTGACGTCACACAAATGATCTGCGCACAGTTACGACGAGCCCCTCGTGATTGCCAATGGCATTCGACAGTGATGTCACATGTTGTCATTTCGTGACATACTGTTATATGATAAAAATTCGAAGCGAAATACGATTCTGGTAATGCTGAATGTTATTTTCTGCATTTCTTTTACTTAGTTAAGTATCATAAATTCCCAGCATCCTTCCGCATTAGCTCCTACCAACGGCAGATACATTGATTCCCCTGTCACTGTTATTCTGATCGTAATCCATTTCTTCCCCCTTACTTCTCTGTGATCTATACAACCCCAGAGGCTCACATCTGGTGAGTATGCGCTTGGCACACCCAGGGTCCTGAGGTCCTGAGCTGGATATTATTATTATTATTATTATTATTATTATTATTATTATTATTATTATTAGCCATATGGTGCAAGGAAGCCTGAGGCTTATACTGCACCAGCCAAAAAAAAAATTTTTTTTAACCCTGGGGGAGAGAGAGAGAGAGAGAGAGAGAGAACGAAGAAGGGTCAGAAGTAAAAGGGAATCACCAAGAAAAAGAAGAATGATGATATCCAGCTCAGGACCCTAGGTGTGCCAAGCCCATACTCACCAGATGTGAGCCCTTGGGGTCAAATTCTTCTCTCTCTAGGGAATTTTTTTTTTTTTTTTTTGGCTAATGCAGCATAGGCCTCAGGCTTCCTTATACCATGTAGTTAATAATTTGGATCCTCTGTGGTGATCATCATAGTTAGCTTGTGGTGATCTAGAGGCTTTCAACATTTTCAGTAAAACTGAATAACATGCGTGTGTTCATGGACGTGTTTTTATAAAGGGTGGCTCGTAGAACATCAGTTCAACTCAGCCTCGTATCCCTGTGTAGAATAGTACCAATGCATAAGGGACAGATATGTGATAAACGTAAGTTTGTATGTATTATTTGTGTGTTCTGTTCTGGGCTCTTGGCTGTCCAGAAGCATCAATCACCTGGAGAAATGATTCCAAACCACGGGAAGGTGGGCCAGTCCAAATAGTACTCGTACTGTCTCAATTCGAGACTCTGACCCACCTGATATTACCATCAACATCAGGTGGGCCGGATTCCTCTTGGGGGCCCACTCCAGAGGAGGAGAAGAAGAAAAGGAAAATAATAAGGAAAGAAAGGAAGAAAGAATAAAAGTTCCCATGGTGTTAAAAAATATAATAAAATAATAATAATAATAATAATAATAATAATAATAATAATAATAAATGTATATAAGAAAAAATAAATAAATATAAAAAATTAAAAAAGAAAATTAAAAGGTAATCAATAAAAAATAAAATAAAAATAAGAAAATTTTAAAAAATAATAAAAATTTTAAAAATATTAAAAAATTTTAATTTAAATTAAAAATAAAATAGAATAAAAAATAATAAAAAAAAATCTGCTGGCGACTCCAACTTCAGTACTAATTGCTATATGGCTAATATAATCTTAGCAAAGCATCTGTCGTTTTCTTTTAAATACTTTAGCAAATTCTTGCAATTTCTGAAAAGCTACTCGGGTGGAGGGAAGATGCTCTTCTTCTCCAGGATAGAAATTAGAAACACAGCCCTGCATTTGCAATCGTAAATCAGCATAATACCGACAGTCATAAAGTACATGCTTCCAGTTTTCTACAGCACCATATACACATAAATCTGTATCATGTAGTCCCAGTTGGAATAATTTTTCATTGAGGGACCCATGTCCTGTCATTATATATATAAAGTATCCATTCCCATAGAAAACCATGTTTTTGTTGATTTATTTAGTAGATATGTAACTTGTGGTATAAAACTAATGACTGGAATGAGTACAATGAACAATTGTACAGAGAAATTCAAGGGCTAGTAAATCGGAATGTCTTATAATGGGGGATTTTAACTTCCCAGATATTGACTGGAACTTGTTGGTGGTCACTCACACACTAGTCAGACTTTTGTGGATTTATTGGATGATTGTTTTCTGCTGCAGCATGTTCGAGAGGCAACCAGAGAAAGTAATACTCTTGATCTGGTTATCAGCAGTGATCATTCCTGTATTAAGAATTTGCAGATAAAGGAACCACTAGGTGGCAGTGATCACAGTGTACTGATGTGGGATTTACTTAAAGATTTAATTACCATCAGGGGTAAAGGAAAGGGTTTTTGCTTCCGTAAAGGTGAGTACAGTGGTCTACGACAGTTTTTAAATCCTGTACAGTGGGATAAACTGACGATGTTACCAACAGTAAATTCTAAGTGGGAAGCTTCAGGGAATTAATTGTGGAAGCTACTAAAAGTTTCATACTTATTAAGAAATATTGTTCAAGGTTTAGGCCTAAATGGTTATCTAATGAACTAATGAGACTCGTAATAGAGAAGAAAAATGCATGGGATGCATATAAATTATCAAGCGACTCAGAAGCCTATGGCAGAGATAAGCTAGTCTGTAATCAGGTCACAAAGGAGGTTAGGCAGGCGAAGGCAGATTACGAGAAATCCTTGGCAAAAGATGCTGAGAAAAACAGCAAGGATTTCTTTACTTATATAAACTCTAAAAGGAAGGGGGTGAATCTGATTGGTCCACTTGACATCGATGGTTCGACTGTTGATGATCCTGCTCAGATAGCAAACAAACTGAATGAGTATTTTGCATCTACATTCACACATGAGGAATTATTAAGGTTTGAAAATGGCAGAAGGTTATCAAATTGTAGCAGGATACTTAATGATTTTGTAATAACTGAAAGCAAAGTGGAGGAGAAATTGTTGAAGTTAAACATAAGAAAAGCACCTGGGGTGGATGGAATCTATCCAGTTATATTAAAGGAGGCGGCAAAGCAACTAAGCAAACCCTTAGCCATAATTATGAGAGCGTCCTTGGACTCAGGGGAGGTTCCCACGGACTGGAGATGTGCAAATGTATCCCCAATTCATAAAGGGGGATTGAAGGGTGACACGATTAATTACAGACCAGTTAGTTTAACTTCTGTTCTGGTAAAATAATGGAGTCACTGGTTAAAGATGCATTGCAGGATTATCTAGACAAGACTGCAGCAATAATTCAAACACAGCATGGGTTTGTTAAGGGAAAGTCTTGTCTGACAAATTTGATAGGATATTATGATGTGGTTACAAAGGAACTGGATGCAAAAAATAATTTTGATATCATATATTTGGATTTCAGGAAAGCTTTTGACACTGTTGCTCATGGAAGACTATTGTACAAATTGGAGCAGAATGGTATTAAGGGTAAGTTGCTACAATGGATAAAAGGATGGTTAAGTGGGAGAAGACAGAGGGTGGTAATCAATGGGTGCTGCTCTTCTTGGACTAATGTTATTAGTGGAGTCCCACAGGGTTCGGTGTTAGGTCCACTGTTGTTTTGTATATTTATCAATGATATTGATGAAGGTATATCAGGCTTAATGTCGAAGTTTTCAGATGATACAAAGGTTGGCAGGGTTGTTAATGACAGTAATGGCAGTGTGTTACTGCAACAGGATCTAGATAATTTGGGCAGATGGGCTAAGAAGTGGCAACTGAAGTTTAACCTTGACAAATGCAAAGTACTGCATATGGGTAGAAGTGACCCCAGAGAAACGTACCAACTGTGTGGTACTACACTTAAGGTGGTAGAAAATGAAAAAGACGGGAGTAATTGTGCAGTCAAATATGAAGTTTTCTGAGCAATGCAGACAGGCTGCCAGGGCAGGTCATGGGGTTTTGTCAATGATATATAGGAATTTTGCTAGCAGGGAAAAGGAGGTGATTATCCCTCTGTATAAGGCAATGGTCAGGCCACGCCTTGAGTACTGCGTACAGGTCTGGAGGCCTCATTTTAGGAAGGATGTAGATTTACTTGAGCGTGTACAGAGAAGGGCAAAAGGATTGGTGAGGGGAATGAAGGGATCCTCTTACCAAGAGAGGCTTAAGTTCTGCAAATTGCAGTGGCTGGAGACTAGGCACCTGCGCGGTGATCTGATTGAGGTATATAAGGCCTTGAAAGGGTTGAGCGCGCTGAATTCTGATGGGATCCTTCCACTTGTTCAGATTACGAACCTAAGGGGGCATAAATTCAAATTAAGAAAAGACAGATGTAGATTAGATGTGCGGAAATTTGCCTTTCGCCAGCGGGTGGTTAATTGCTGGAACAAACTTCCATCTGTCGTTGTGGAAGTTGATAGGTTGAATAAATTAAAGGAGGAACTGGACAAGCATTTGGAGGGAATGGTGTGATTTTTTTTTTTTTTTTTTTTGGCTGATGCTGCATAAGCTCATACACTTGCTTTCTTGCATCAAATGCCACTGCTACTACTACTACTACTACTACTACTACATGCTTCCAGTTTTCTACAGCACCATATATACATAAATCTGTATCAAGTAGTCCCAGTTGGAATAATGTTTCATTGAGGGATCCATGTCCTGTTATTATATATATAAAGTATCCATTCCCATTGAAAACCATGTTTTTGTTGATTTATTTAGTAGATATGTAACTTGTGGTATAAAACTTCTTGTTTCGACTTCCGTTGCGGAACTGTCCCATCTGGTCTGCAACAGATTGATCAGTTCATTACAACATTTCTTCTTCTCTATCTTTGGATTAGCCTGTAAATTGAGCTGTATATTTAGATATATAGTTGGTATCACCCTTTTAATTCTGTAATATAATCCCCTGAAAATAACATATAAATCCAGTGGCATAGTTCCAGTTAATACTTGCAATGCTGCAGTTGATGCTGTTCTACAAGCACGATTGAAAACAACTAATGTTGATCTTTGTATCATTTGTAACTTCTTAGCGATTCTTACTATTCCAGTTCTATAAAACCAGGCTCCTGCTGCATATGTGACAATAGGTAACAACGCTGCTTTATAATATAAAAGTAACGATTTTCTAGAAAGACCCCAGTCTGCACTTGAAATTCTAATTATCATTCATGAGAACTTTTTAATTTTCTCCACAAGATAATTTTTAATTTGTAATGATATTAAGAGTAGGAGACCGGCAGAATTACCTAACAAGTACAGGTCACTGTTGACAAAAGCCGAGAATTAGGGTTGAATTTGAAAGTGTCTGCAATTCTGCCCAGACACGATAGGAGGGAGTATATGATGAGAGCCTTGTCGATCAATTCGGCCCTGGAAAGATTGTGCAAGGCTCAAGGGGTAGAATTTTTTTCAGCCTGGACTGTACTTGTTAACAGGAGAGATTGCTTCTACAGGGATGGGATACACTTAAATAGAAAGGGTGCAAGAATATTTCTGATGCTATCGAGGCAGTGTTAGGTGGGTCGGAAAACTGCTAGCTTGGGGGGAGACAAAGACCAATAGACTGACAGTAGCCACTGGCAGAGGTGAAAGAGATTCTTGCACTTCTTCTATTAGAATGAGCAGAAGCCTGAAAAACAAGATGATTGATATTTCAGAGACTGCTGGGAGCCATTGCGGTACAAGTAAACACATGGGTTGTGTTAGGGTAGCTAAGAATAGAAACAGGTGCAGGTATACTTGCGTGTACACCAATGCTAGGAGTTTAGTAAATAAATTTGATGAATTTGAGGTATTGCTCAAAACATCAAAGGCAGATATTGTTGGGACATCAGAGACGTGGTGTCACACAGATATAAGGGATGCAGAACTAGAATTTGGGGAGTACAATGTGTACAGGAAGGATAGACAGGACAGGAAGGGAGGAGGGGTTATGCTAATAGTTAAGAAACACATAAAAACCAAGGAAGTGAAGCCAGTCGACATCGCTGTACAGTGCAGTGTTGAGTCAGTGGGTGTGACATAAGCATTGGGAGTTCAAAATTGAGAGTAGGAGTGTGCTATAGGCCTAATGACTCTGATGAGTATAATAAGAAACTGTACAGGGAAATAGAGTGGGCCAGTAAATCAGAGAGTCTTATAATGGGGGATTTTAATTTCCCAGATATTGACTGGAATTTGGGGGATGGTCACTCACACACTAGCAGGGCTTTTGTGGATCTATTGGATGATTGTGTTCTACATCAGCATGTTCGGGAGGCAACTAGAGGGAGTAATACTCTTGATTTGATTATCAGCAGTGATTCTTCATGCATTAAGAATCTGCAGATAAACGAACCACTAGGTGGCAGTGATCACAGTGTGCTGAAGTGGGATTTACTCAAGGAGGTAACTACCATTAGGGGTAAAGGGAACGGTTATTGCTTTCGTAAAGGCAATTCCAATGGTCTGAGACAGTATTTAAATTCTATACAGTGGGACCAACTGATGATGTTACCAACAGCAAATTCAAAATGGGAAACATTCAAAGAACTTATCTTGGAAGCTACTAGGCTTTACATACCAACTAAGAAATATTGTTCAAGGTTTAGGCCAAAATGGATGTCAGATGAACTAATGAGGCATATGGCAGAGAAGAAAAATGCATGGGATACTTACAAATTAACACATGACACAGAAGCCTATGATAGATACAAGTTGATATGCAACCAAGTTACAAAGGAGGTTAGGCAGGCGAAGGCAGATTACGAGAAATCCTTGGCAAGGGATGCAAAGAAAAACAGCAAAGAGTTCTTTACTTATGTAAACTCTAGAAGGAAGGGGATGAATCAGATTGGTCCACTTGATATTGATTGGTCAACTGTTGATGACCCTGCTCAGGTAGCTAACAAACTAAATGAATATTTTGCATTGACATTCACACATGAGGAGTTATTTAGCGAGGGGAATGCCAGAGGTGTATTCAACACTAGCAGTGAGCTACAGAATCTTGAAATAACTGGGAGTAAAGTGTAGGAAAAACTGTTGAAGATAAACACAAGAAAGGCACCCGGGGTGGATGGGATCTGTCCAGTTATATTAAAGGAGGCAGAAAGGGAAGTAAGCAAACCCTGAGCCATAATTATGAGAGCTTCCTTGGACTCAGGGGAGGTACCCATAGACTGGAAATGTGCAAATGTGACCCCAATTCACAAAGGAGGATCAAAGGCTGACACAAGTAATTATAGACCTGTGAGCTTAACTTCTGTTCCAGGAAAATTAATGGAGGCACTGGTTAAAGAAGCACTGCAGGATCATTTAGACAAGACTTCAGTTATAGCTCGGACACAGCATGGTTTTGTTAAGGGGAAGTCTTGCCTGACCAATTTGATTGGATATTATGATGCAGTCACAAAAGAACTGGATGCAGGGAATAGCTTTGATATTATACACTTGGATCTTAGAAAGGCTTTTGATACTGTTGCACATGGAAGACTGCTACACAAATTGGAGCAGTGTGACATTGGAGGCAAATTGCTGCTATGGATAAAGGGGTGGTTGAGGGGGAGAAGACAGAGAGTGGTAATCAATGGACACTGCTCATCGTGGACTAATGTTATTAGTGGAGTCCCTCAGGGCTCAGTGTTGGGTCCATTATTGTTTTCTGTGTTTATAAATGATATTGATGATGGTATATCAAGCTTAATGTCCAAGTTTGCAGACGATACAAAGGTTGGCAGGGTTGTCAAGGACACTACTGACACTATGCTGCAACAGGATCTGGAAAGGTTGAGCAGATGGGCTGAGAGGTGACAAATGAAGTTTAACATTGACAAATGTAAAGAACTAAACATGGGAAACAGCAACCCCAGAGCAACATATCAACTCTGTGGTACTACACTGACAGTGGTAGAGAATGAAAGGGACCTTGGGGTGGTTGTGCAGGCAGATATGAAGTTTTCTGAGCAGTGCAGACGGGCTGCAAGAGTAGCTCATGGAGAATTGTCAATGATATACAGGAATTTTTCCAGCAGGTATAAGGAGGTGATTATTCCCTTGTATAAGGCAATGGTCAGGCCACACCTAGAGTACTGTATACAGGTCTGGAGGCCTCATTTTAAGAAGGATGTAGACAGACATCCTCAGCTACAGAAAATTCAGGACGCCTAGAGTATCGCCCAACTCAGGCGATATTCGACATCTTTCAAGCGTCTATAATGCTAATTATTGAAACGAAATTGAAGGAATTGTGCGGTCTAATAACGGCCTCCCACCCCCTTCAAGTGAGCAAGAGCAACCCTGATAGTCTTACTCAGGTTTACACCTGAATGCTACTCAGGTGTAAACCTGTACACCTGAGTAGCATTCATGGTTCTTCGAATCTTTCCAGTCATACAGATCGTCAACTGCATAGAAAAGAAGATCACACTGAAACCCAGCCTAAACCTAGTCAATTGAAGCTGAAAAAAACACTTAGCATGAAGGATATCCATACAGCTCAGAAGGATGCCACGCAATTGCAGATTGGCCACAACCCCAGGGGCTCACATCTGGTCAGTATGCGCTTGGCACACCCAGGGTCCTGAGCTGGATATCATCATTCTTCTCTTTCTTTGTGATTGCTCTCTCTCTCTCTCTCTCTCTCTCTCTCTCTCTCTCTCTCTCTCTCTCTCTCTCTCTCTCTCTCTCTCTCTCTCTCTCTCTCTCTCTCTCAGGGTAATTCAGATAATTTTTTGGCTGGTGCAGCAAAAGTCTTAGGCTTTCCTGCACTGTATGGCTAATAATAATGCAAA